>NC_133158.1:153292400-153593200 GCF_040802235.1 Manis javanica
CATAACAGAAACGAGTGCTGGCCATCCATAGCCTTGGATGAGAGGCTGTAATGGGGCTCTCTTATGTGGAGCTTAGCCCAAGCTCTCCCTCCCCTTGGTAAGTAGGGCTGAAAGGTTGTGGGGACAAGTACATCTACTTGCTTAAAGAGCCCAGACGCCTTCTGGGTAAGAAGGTAATGAAATGCCCAACCCTGCTTACTGAAATTTGAGTTAGGGAGCTTCTATTAGGAATTGTGGTTTGATCCCCTGCAAGACCCAGGATTAGCCCAGGGCAATGTGGTCATGATAAAAAATTACCGTGAGGAAAAGGGGTAGTTTAGTTCTGGTCCAGACTCAACGCAAAGGCCTTGAGGGTTTCAGAGAGCTATACAGTCCCCAGCTGCGTCATTCCTCAGCCGTTTCATACTTTGGGAGTTCATGAACTTAAGCTAACATGTGAAGGGCCTCTGTAAGGCTTCAGAGAACACCAAAGTCATGTGTCCAACAGCACAGAATTGGTCTTCGAGATCAATACTCTGAGGCTAGGAGGGGTGAAGGAGCAGTCCCTGTCTCTGGTGCTCCCCATGCCTGACCTCTGAAAGCAGGGCTAAACGCTATCCCAGGTTTGCTCCCGGAGCTTTCCAATGAATGCGGGAGGGGCAGGGGCTTCCTGCAGAACCGAATCCAAGAGGGAGAGGCTGGGCTTCATGCTAGCGAGGTAGTATAGGTGCTCCAGCAATCACATGATAGGCACCAAACATTTTATATGTATATATAGAAGGAAATACTATTTAAGTGGTAAGAATCATTACCATGAGATGGTGATATTGTGGATGATTTTCTTCTTTACACTTTATTTTCTACATTTATTTAAGAAAAGTAAAGCCCAAGTCCATGTATGTTGCTACTGCATCAAAAACATTCAATTCCTCCTAATGGCAGGAAGTTGCTCCTAGATCCAGAGGGTTGCAAGAGGGAACCACCGGACTGCACCTCCAGACCATTCCAGGATCCATGCTACTAGAGGCACAGTGGACAAGGGCTGCATGGGGGCTCAGTTGTGCGCTCACTTGGGAAGGTGATGGGTGGTCACCAGCCACAGCACAACAGGGAAGAGAAGCACAATCACAGGCGAGATCCACAGAATCCTAGATGCAGGCAACACCACAAAGGTCACTGTCTTGCCAATGGGTTTCAGCCCTGGGCAAGTTCACTATGGAGTCAATGTGACTAAAGAAATGACAGTAGAACGTTTTTGGGCTGAAAGGGTTATATCCAACTTTATTTCCATGGTGGCAGGTCAATCACTAGAATCTGGTTCACTCAGAGCGAGTCTGCAGGCAGCAAGCCAGTCTCTGCCTCTGGGCCTCTCTGCCCGCACAGCTGTCCTCTGGGCCTCTGTCCTCAGCGCTACCACCACTCCAGTCTCTGCTCTGCTCTCCTGCAGCCTTGCAGCCATGCCACCGTGTTGCCCAGAGCACTGCGCAGGGCTCTTTACATAGAGTCAGTAACAATATATTGCCCACACATGTGTAGTGAGCTAGCCAACTGGGGCCAGGTAAGAATTCTGGCCACAGGAACCCTCATTTTATCCACAGTCCCCTACCCCAGCTGCTCCCAGCACACCCCTGGCATGGTATTAGGTGAGTGGGACTGTGGCTGACCTTGTATATTTTCCTTCAATTTCTTTAATGTCATGTTCTTACAATTAAAAAAGTAAAAGGTTAAAACAAGACTGGTCAACAGGAAATAAATAATATTTCCTCTGAGTATAATTTAAAGTAGGGCTCCAGAGTCAAGATGAGACTCCTGTGCTGTTATTCCTTGCTGGGTCTCTGAGGGAGAATATTTTGAGGCTATGAATTGGGGGGAAGAGGACTTTTCTCCTAAGATTAACTTGACTCTAGAGAGAGATGTCTCCAACTTCCAAAAGGCATGAGGAATGCCTGGTGCCTGCAGCTCCCCCTCCCTGACCCCCTCATGCCAGTGACAAGCTCCTGTGTGACAGAGGCAAGGGCAGGAACCACTCAACCGCAGACTTTAATAACTTTCTCTCTACATGCTAACATGGGATCAATGAGATCTAAATTGAAATGTGTGGTTGAATGGCTTTCTGAAAATGTCCTGTGCCTCTAAGTCATTGCAGAATTTAGAATCTCCTTCAGGGAAAGGGAAGGGAAATAGTCACATGGATGATATTGTGCACCTCAGCCTTTTCACAGAGATAACACAGAGGAGAATGGATTTATGTTGCTGATGGAATGGGAAATGGGATTTGAGGAAACAAGTGTTCTCCAGAAAGCAGAGACTGAGAGGCAACGGCTTCTGAATTTCTCCTTTATTAGAGATAGCAACCCATGGAGCAGGGGTGAGGGATGAGGGGAGAGAGGCGAGGAAGGAGGGCGTGCCATGCAAGGGTACAACACACAGAGCGCAAATGACTGCTTGGCCTTACGCCACTCCTGAGAAGTTATTTGAAACATGTCTCAGGACCATTCACCTAGGAGAGAGAGAGATACAAATTTATCCACCAGCCCTCATCTCAGGTTGAAGGTTTGCTCCATAGGGTGTTGACTGCCCTGCACTTCTGGTTGTGTACATGTGGGCAGTGAAGGGAAGTCCACATCTTGCCATGCCCAGCATCCTCCGGGAAGCCCCAGGGCAGAAGGCTAGAGGGGCCATCAGAGGGCACCTGCATGAAGCTGGTGGTGGCTCATGTGTAGCCGGTCACCACCTCAGCCACTGGACCTGGAGACATGGGCTCGTCTTTACCTGGCTAACTCCTATGCTTCAAAAATCAAATCAGATACTCCTCTCCTGGAAACCTTCCTGACAAGCCACTTCCCCATAGTTCCACTAAACTGATTCATTTAATAATGCATACACTGACAAATTATTCCAGCCAGAAAATTCTCAATTTAAAGGCTTTAGAGTCTAAAAAATATACTACTGTTTAGTAAACTAAAAATCCAACACTTCACATGTTAGTTTTATGTAACACAGCACAAATATATACCCAAGATAGATGCCATAGAGATTTTGCAGTTCTTGTTCACTGTGGCAGAACCTGATGGTTACCCCCAGTATCCATTCCCTTTCTTCTGCAGCAATACAGTAGTACTAGTGTTTTTCTCTGGGCACACGGCCTCCCAGAATACATTTCCCCAGCTCCTTTGCAGCAAGGCATGGTCCCATAACTCAGTTCTGACCAATGGTATGTGGGTAGGAGTGAGCAGTGCAAATAGCAAGGTGGCTCCTTAAAGGGAAAGAGTGGGTGGTCCCCTTATGCTTTTCTCTTTCCCTCTGGTGTGAATGTGGGTGAACATTGTGGTGGTCCATCTAGGCCCCCATGGACCTAGGCAGCACCTTGGGGATGGCGGAACAAAAAGGTAGAAGGATCCTGAGGCCCTTCCCCCAAGTACTGCTTTCCCAGCCCGGGATGATTATTTCCAGACAGTTAGGTAAGAAAAAGGGACATATCATGCATTTGTTACCTAAAAGAAAAATGTTGGATTGACTGTCTTACTCTGTACTAGGGCTCCTAAGTTCTAGGAACTCAGAGTAGGGATATGGAGATAAAAGATACAGTCCCTGCCCAAAAGAAAATCACACACACACACCAACTGCTATGACTGAATTAACTATAGGTACTATGGGAATTCATGGGTGAGGGCTTCCGGAGGCAGGTAATGTCCATCCTGATTTCTACACAAGGTAAAGGAGTTAACGAGGGATGAAGAGCAAAGTAACCATAAAGAGACAGTGAGGCACGAGAGAGCGTGATGCTTGCAGATGGGGAAGCAGTGGAACCAAGAAGTTAGGGGCATGCGCCCTGTGGTCAGACCACACAGGCTCAAATCCTAGTTTAGTACTTACTGTCTATATGTGTCTTGCCAATAGGTTTCAGCCCTGGGCAAGTTCACCACGGATTCAATGTGACCAAAGAAAATGACAGCAAAACATTCTCGGGGTAAAAGTGTTATACCCAAGTTTATTTCCAGGTGGCAGGTCAGTCACTAAAATCCTGTTCACTCAGAGTGAGTCTGCATGCAGCAAGCCAGTCTCGGCCTCTGTCGTCAGCGCTGCCACAACTCCAGCCTCTGCTCTGCTCGCCTACAGTCTTGCAGCCCTACCACTGTGTCGCGCTCAGAACACTGGGCGGAGCTCTTTTTATAGTCAACAACCATGTATTGCCCACAGGTGTGCAGTGAGCTAGTCAACCACCAGGTGAGAATCCTGGCCACAGGAACTCTCATTTTATCCACAATATGTCATTAGGAGACTTACTTAACTTTGACATGTCTACCTCCTAGAGTTATCACTAGGAGTCAAGTAGATAAACCATGTGAAAATCCTCAGCACAGTGTTTGACTTGTGGTACAGAACAGGATCAGTAAAATTAGCTTAAAAAAAGAAAAGAAGTAGTTAAAGCATGACTGGAACCCAGAGGGCAATGTGAAAAGTTATCAGAGATGAGGCTGGGGGATAGTCTGTGACCAGATCATCAAAGAGTTTGTACTTCGTCCTGAAGCCTGAGGGATTCTGAGCAGAAAGCTGACATGGTCAGATAGATTTCTGCCTTCCAGAGCTCAATTTGACAGCAGAGTGACACATGGGTCATAAGGGGGCAGACTTTCTTTCTAGATGAATCTCGGCTTTGCACAAAGAAAAGCATTATTCCACACGTTGCACTCCCAAGACAAATATTCTTGTGGGAATTGTAGATGATGAAAATGGGTGGACTGAGTAAGATTACCTACCTGGTAATGACAATTCACAACCTTTGACAGGGGCTCTGATGGGGTCTCACTACCTTGTCTCTGTCTAAAAGGAAAGCTTATTACTACTTTTGCCTTTGTTATTCTGTAACAACCTAAATACCCACAGCCTGTTCTGCTAAGAAAACTTCATCAGATGACCATTTTCCCCCTAAATGGAGTTAAGCCATTACATGAGAGTTCCCTCACAGGCAGGGGTCAATTCAAGGAAGTTCCTCTCCAGATGAAACCTGACTTTTGGCCTGATTTTTCCATGCGAGCCTATCAGAAAAATCCTTAGGACTTTGCCCATTTGTTTACATCCTTTGGAAGCTCAAGTACATTGGACAGAGGTCTGGGAGAATCCTGCCCCTATGGGGGACTCTTTGAAATATCTCCACCTGGTATTGGACCACCCAGTCCCTGTCATGTAATGATCTTCCTTCTTTCACAAATGGAGAATATCAATAAAATTGTAGCACCTTTCCTTAAATAAAGAATGCCAAATTAGGTCAGCACACTTTCCTGTAAAATATCTGGATATCTGCACTAAGGAAGGATAAATAACGTATTCAGATTCTTGCTGGAAAATGGGGGGAAATTTCTTTCTGAAATAAAATAAAATCAACAGGAACCAAGATTTAATGGGATTTCTCCATGGGTAGTGAGTGTAAGCAAATTCACCAAAACCGTGAAAGCTTCCCAGGAAAGACAAAACAAAGCAGTGGAATACTGCCTCAGTTTTCTGGAAGGGTAACCACCTAGGTCTGCAGAGACTCAGCTGGAAGAAGATCCCTTGGTCTTTGGATTCTACAATTCATAAGTAATGGTGATCAGGCATGGAAGAAAATGACATGAAACACACCAGGAGACACACACAACCTGGGAATTCCCTGCCCAGGGTACATTCACCCATCATAAATTCACTTCTGATTTTCCAGTCCCTTTGTATCTGAATGTCTAACTTGTCATGTGGGAATTCACAGTTTAGTCTCTGAATTACCGGAGATGGGGTCTTGTCTCCTCATTAGCGGGGCAATCTCTGTTGTGTCACATGCATGGCTAATGTCCCATTATGGCCTCTCCATTACTTACATCTAATTATTCTAAATGAGGGTTTTCCCATGGCACACCAAGAAGGAAGGAGCAAAACTTCTCACTCTTCGAATGGCTCATCTATTCCTCACCCTCAAAACATTCCAGAGACAGTGGCATAGCTACCCAGGACTCTAATTGCCTCTGACAAAACAGCACTGGCAGTGTGACCTTTCAGAGGTGGGGAACAATGAAAAGGAGACAAATTCAGTTGATTCCAACATCCCTTTGTCATGAGCTTTCAACGAGTTCTGCATTTGAAGAGCAGAAATTGTTCATTCACAGACTTGGGGGAGCTTCAAGATCATTGTTACAGTTCTTCAATGTCAGCTACTAGAACAGGAAAATGCCCCAAATATGCATATGCAGATTCATCCCATCTCCAAGTTATCTCTAAGGAATTCATGATTTATTATACACTGCCACTGTACTGAAGTTAATTATGTACATGTATTATTTCTTCTAGATTGGAAAGTCTGGGAGGGCAGAGATAACATCTACTGCCTCTTTCCTTTTGGAAACAAGCTGGAAAATATAATCATGCATACGCAAATTCACACACACGTTATATACCCATGGCCCAGCACAGTGCCTTTTCTATTACACCCTTCAACTATTAAAAATAAAAACGGAAAATGTGTCCAAAGTCTTAATGCGAGATGTAAAACTGTCAATGTAGGTTATTGCCAATATTATCAAATATAGCTCCACAGAGATCAATGCATAAAAAGAAGAGAGAAAATACCAAAGCATTAACAATACTTATTCTGAGTAGTAGAATCTCTTCATCTTTATTCACAAAATTTCCAAGTTTTTTTTATACTGAACATGTATTATTTTTACAATCAGGAAAATGTTATTCTAAAAATATTTCTGTATCAAGAATTGTATATCTAAAATTTTCAAGATGCTAAAAGCATCTAAGTTTGCAATGAGGTTATTAGAGTTTAAAGGAGAAAAGAAAGAATATGAGGAGGATTACATTACATTCTGTGCTTCCAAAATTTGCTGAACATGACTGAGTAGACTATATGAGAAAGACCCCCCACCTCTACAATCACACAAAGCCACTCAAGCCCGAAACTGCGGATGATTCTGATTCTTAACTCACAGAGGCCTAAAGCCCTGATACTGGGAAGGTGATGGGACTGGAAGAAGGTTAGGAATGGACACCCAGGGCCAGAGCCTCCACTAGCACACAGGTGGCTCTGTGTAAATTAGAGAAAACTCCCCAAAGGGTGAAGACGCTTTTCCTTGTCAGGCTACAGATTTAGCAAGCCTGGGATGGACTTCCTCCCCATTTGCATACTCTGGTGCCTTTGTACAAGATACCAACTGCCACTCTCTGCTGAGACCTAGCCCAAGATCACCCTGACAGTGGCTGAAGTTGCAGGACATCGGGAGATGCTGGAACCTATGCCCAGCCATAGACAGGCAGTCTTCACATGAGTATGTGGACCTTTGCAAATAGACAAAGACCTCCCCAGAGGCACTAGAGTAAGCATGGATTGTTTTAAAGCACCTGATTTCCAGACCTTATGCTTGTTATGTGTGCTCTGCTAAAACCAATTCACCTAGGACAGGGGACTGCCTTCATAATAGTCCTCTTCCACACCACCCCTTTGCCATCCCAAATCTCGCAGCTGTGTTGCCTCACAGTAGAAGAGCCTCTGAGGACATAAAAGGGGAACCCATAACCCACCCAATCTTTCTTTCTTATACATCGTTCTGTTAAAGGTGACACTCAGCATTAACACAGGCCAGCTGGTGCTGGGGTACCCTAAATTCAGAACAGTGAAAGCTGATGAATTGGAGGTTTTGTTAAATATAACTAAAATTTTGAAATGTAACTGAATATTTTGGCTTGTATTGAGAGGTTGTGAATTAAAATACAGGTATTACCTGCTTTTCAGAAGCTTGCATTAAACGCTGCTTTGCTTTTACAAAACACCTACATCAGCACCTGTTTTCACTAACTGAAAGAAATCCAAAGAGGACTTTTTGCTTTTATGGAAAAAGTCAAAAAGCAAAAGTAGCCTTCAGCATTTGTTTTGCAGTGAGCTCTGAGAGAGGTAATACCCCCAGAGCAGCGAGTCCTTCCCTGGAACTACACTGGGCATCTCAGCAGCAAGCTACCAGAGCTCTGAGCTGTGCCTGAGAGCATCTGGGCTTTACCTTGATTTACTTCATACATTCATTAGCAAGTTCTGTCCTATGGTGTCAGAAAAGCCAAAGAGAGGTTATTGGTTAGGTCTAGGAACTGAAAATGCCCACATATTTTTCCATATCAATTAATGGTAATTGTTTCTCTGCTTTATGCTATTTTGGCTGAAAAGAGGTTTCATAGGAACATTACCTCAGAACATGAGATAAAATTGCATATGGTAAAATGGAGTGAGGAGAATAATAATTTTTATTTAACAAGGCTGTATCTCTTTTGTTTTAATTAAAAAACATTTAACATACTATGGAAATTTCCAAATATATACAAAAATAGAATAGTAATAGACCCTCAAGTACCCATCACCTTGAATAAGCAGCATCTTGCCAGACTTGTTTCACCTATTTCCCTAAACATATATGCAGATACACACACACACTTTTTTCAATCCGGGAGGAATATTTTTAAGCAAATACTGTATCTTACTGTGGAGAAGTTGGGGTTCTTATGGCCAGGATCCTCACTGAACTTAAACCACCTGATGATGTAACTGGCCTGTTGCTAGCCTACTGCTTCCACACCTTAAGGCAATAAGCTATTATTGCACTATATAGAGAGATGGGCGGAGGCAGAGATGCTAGTGCTTGACCTACTGCTGGGAGAACAAGCCTGATAATAAACCCTTTCACCCCAAAGAACATTTTGCTGTCCATTTCTTTGGTCACACTGAATCCATAGCGAACTTGCCCAGGGCTAAAACCCATTGGCAAGACAACTGGCGAAAGCTGGCAGGGTTCACTGTTGACCAAGGAAAAAGACAGACTGCCCTTATGGGAGGGGTGCTTCAGCGGCTGCCCCTGTGAATGGGGAGACAGTGGATTGTCCCCCAATGGGGATGTGGCCTGAGGTGGCTTGCCTCCTAGAGGACTGGGCCCCACCCCAGGACTGGAGGCAGGTAGAGGTGATTCCTGAGGCAATACGGATACCCCTTGGTATAGTAAGTAGGTCTTTTGAGAGACAGAGTGCCCATGAGGCAGTGGGAACTGTGGGTTGGCTGCTTCTCACAGTATTAAAAAAGTCTACAGAAGAGAAGGACATGCTCATGAAAAAGACCCTAGAAATGGTGACACAAGAATGCCACCTACAAACTTCTGTGGATTCCCTGAAGAAGGGAATGGCATTAATGAGAGAGGAGGTGGCATGAGAATGCTGGCAGTAAGCTGCCATTGAAGAGGTAAAAGATTCCTTACAGAACAAGACGGCAGCACTGCCAGGTGTTCTGAAGGAGGAAAAAGCCATCAAGGATAAAGACGAACTCCTGAGGGAAGCACAGGTGGAGGTGGCACAAGAACACCAGCAGCTTAGCATTGAGGTGAAGGTAAGAGAGCTGCTGCAGACTGAGGTGGCATTGCTGCGAGGCACAGTAGGAAAGGTAAAGGTTGTAGCAGAGGAGGCACTGGGGGGAGGGGAGAGAAAGGTGCCATCAGCCCCAGAAATGGAGGAGCTGGGGAAGGATGAAGGGGTGGGGCCAGAGGCACTGACCCCCTCCTGTATTGAAAGCACACCCAGTGGGTGTAAAGAAAATAAAGACCCAGCAGCTGAAAGTTCCCCAGGGAGAGGAGCAGCCCCCTCCCCAGGTCGTGGAGCACTCTATGGTCCCCCACTATACTCAGGCTGAGCTGGTGGATTTGGGCTCCTGGTTTAAGCAGAAGCCCTCGGAGTCAATATCAGCTTGGCTCCTGCATCTGTGGGACTTAGGGGTGGATGGAATTGTTCTGTTGGGATCAGAGATGGGAAAGCTGTCTTCCCTGACAGTGCAGTCTGCCTTGAGGCAGCAGTTACTCAATGCACATCAGACCCCAGGGAGTCACTCCCTCCTTGATTGGCTTATGGCTGTACTTTGTGCTGTGTGGCCCAATCAAGGTGATCTACCATCCTCTCCTGTTAGATGGCAGACATGTGCTGAGTTCCAACAGGTGTTACAAGAGCTAGGCATAAGAAATGCCATCTATAGTCCAGAGAGTTATGGCCCAGATGAAGAGATTTTCACTACTGGGATGAGAAATATTGTGCTTCAAATGGCTCCCACATCCCTCTTTGGGTCTCTAGTGGCCATTCTTTCCCCTCACTTAGGGCATTCCATAAATGAGGTGACACGTACAGTAGCAGACTTAGGAGAGGCTGAAGCAAAGAGAACATGGAACGAAATAAGGTCTGCTACACACAGGAAGAATTTAAAGGGCCCCATGAAGGTTATGAGGACCCAGATGTGGGTTGATTTAATATGGGCAGGAGCAGATGGAAGGAAATTAGATGGGAAGTCAAACAGGATCTTACTAGAGCTATGGTAACAAATGAAACCAGAGCAGCAGTTCCAGTCATTAAGACCAAAGAGGCAGAGGCCAGAGACAGAGCCACAAGTCCAGCCTGTGTGTTTGCAAGACTTTCTGCTGGGGAGTGAGCCAACCTCACTTGATTCCACACAGGAAGATGATTGGGGAACACAGTTTGACTGAGTGGGAGGTCGAGGTATCTGCCCTGAGGGAACAGGGGGGACCGGAGGCCACATGTTGAAATAGCTATCCATTGGTCCCCAGTGAACATACAATGTGTCCTGGCTCTGGTGGACACAGGGGCTGAATGTTCACTGATTCATGGTAACCCTGAGCGGTTCCCTGTGACCCCCGCTATCATAGATGGATACGGGGGTAAGGCTATCAGAGTGAAAAAAGCCCAGATCCCTTTGGGAATAGGGTATCTACCCCCAAAAAGAGTATATTGTGTATTTATCTTCTATCCCTGAGTATATTTTGGGGATTGATATCCTGCAGGGTCTATGGTTGCAGACCACTACAGGTGAGTTCAGACTGAGAGTATGTGTGGGGAAGGCAGTTCTGAGGGGACATGCTAGGCACCCACCTAGCTTTGCCTGTGCCTTGGTGGGTGACTAATACCAAACAATACAAACTGCCTGGAGGGCATAAAGAGATTGGAGAAACTCTCCAGGACGTGGAAAAGGTGGGTATTATAAAGCCCACCCACAGTCCTTTCAATTCCCCACTGTGGCCTGTAAAAAAGCCAGATGGCTCCTGGCATATGACTGTGGATTACAGAGAACTGAATAAAGTCATACCCCCTATGCATGCTGCTGTCCCCTCTATTGTAGGCCTGATGGATACCCTCAGCCATGAACTAGGAACATACCATTATGTGGTAGATATTGCTAATGCCTTCTTTTCCATTGACATTGAGCAGGAAAGTCAGGAACAGTTTGCCTTCATGTGTCAAGAAAGGCAATAAACTTTCAACCCCCTTCTACAGGGATACCTCCACAGCCCCACCATCTGTCATGGACTTGTAGCCCAGGGCTTGGCTACATCAGAGAAACCACCAATGGTGAGACAGTACAATTATATTGATGATGTCATGCTCACATCAGATTCTCTTTCAGATCTAGAAGGTGCAGCACCTAGACTGCTACAACATATACAGGAGAAAGGATGGGCTGTGAACAACACGAAGTTTCAGGGACCTGGTTTGTCTGTTAAATTCTTGGGGGTCGTCTGGTCAGGTAAGACCAAAGTTATACCAGAAGTAGTTATAGATAAAATCCAGGCCTTTCCTACTCCTACAACTGTAGCATTGGTACAGGAGTTTTTGGGTCTTCTAGGCTACTGGAGAGTGTTCATCCTGCACTTGGCACAAATTCTAAAGCCCTTATACCGGTTGGTATGAAAGGCTGTCAGGTAGGACTAGAATGAGACATGTGCATCTGCCTTTACTACAGCAAAATGGGCAATCAAGGCTCTGCAGGCCTTGAGTGTGATAGACCCATCAAGGCCCTGTGAGCTGCATGTTCATGTGACTGAAGACGGTTATGGCTGGGGTCTCTGGCAGGAGCTTGAATGACCTTGCCAACCTATTGGATTCTGGTCACAACTCTGGAAAGGGTCTGAGGTACGATACACTTTGATAGAAAAACAACTAGCTGCTGTGTACCATGCCTTGCTGGATACAGAACCCATCACTGGAATGGCCCCGATAAAGGTAATAACTGCCTATCCCACCTTGGGGTGGGTACGAGACTGGACCCAAAAGCCAAGGAGTGGTGTGGCACCAACACCTACACTGGCCAAGTGGGGTGCTTACCTACAGCAGCATAGTGCCCTCTCTAGTAGCCCCTTGAGTGAAGAACTCCAACACTTATTGGGGCCGGTGACATATACTAGTGAAAAGCAGGAAGAACTTGCTTTTGAACCATTAGTAGCACAGAGTCCCTATCGGGAGGAAAAAGCCCCTATACCTGAAGATGCATGGTACACAGATGGCTCCAGCAGTGGGCAGCCCCCAAAATGGAGGGCCATAGCTTTCCATCCTAAGACTGAGACAATACGGATGGAAGATGGTGAGGGGAAGAGCAGCCAATTGGCAGAGTTGCAGGCCATGTGGCTTGTGATCAGCCAGGAGCCCTCCTCTGTAGTTGTCTGCACTGACAGCTGGGCTGTCTATCAGGGCTTGACCCTGTGGCTACCAACTTGGTACCATGCCAACTGGCTGGTTGGTCACTGACCGCTTTGGGGGCAAGAATTATAGCAAGACTTATGGGTCTATAGTCAGACTAAAATAATTACAGTATACTATGTGACAAGTCATTTGCCACTGGCATCCCCAGGAAATAATGAAGCAGATAAATTGGCCCAGATACATTGGTAGAAGGAAAACCTGCCTCTGATATAGCCCAATGGTTACATCAGCATTTGTTGCGTGTGGGGCAAAAGACAATGTGGGCTGTAGCCCGTCAGTGGGGCTTGCCTTTGACCTTTGAAGAAGTTAGTAGAGCCTGGCAGGAGTGTGTCATGTGCTCCAAAAGAGACTTACACCAAGGTCCACAGCAACATGGGACAATAGCTAAGGGGCCTATACGCCTTGTCAGGCAGAAGACTATATTTGGCCTCTACCTGTGTCAGAAGGATATCAGTATGCCATGGTTGCTTTTCCTACCCATTCTGCAGACCAGCAGATGACCAAAAGAGGCCTGGAGCATCTCTTTGCTGCCTATGGCCGACCACAGGTAATTGAGAGTGATCAGGGCACCCATTTTACTGGACATACACTGCAAAAATGGGTGCAACAGCTGGGAATCAAGTGGAAGTTTCATGTGCCATATAATCCTACCACAGCAGGCATGATAGAGAGGCACAACAGCTTGTTTAAATCTGGACTAAAGTCAGATACCGATAGTCTGGGGGGATGGTCAGTCCATTTATGGACCGTGCTACAGCATTTGAATGAAAGACCCTGAAAGGGAGCCCTGATCCCCATAAATATGTTAACACATATTGTTGCCTTCCCTATACAACTGCAAGTACAAAAGAAGGAAGAACCATTGAAGCTGAGTTTCGGCCACCAGAATAATATCTTGCTGCCAGCACCAATGACACTGAACCCCGGAGACTCCATTGAGTGGACATGGCCTTGGACCTTTTGACACATGGACCAATGATGGCTGGCTCTCCTAGCACCTTGGGGACAAGGCCTGGAAGCCGGCCTCCTGTGTATTCCTGGAACAACAGCAGAGTGGCCCCCAAAGGTCACAGTAGTATATCCTGTACAACCAGAAGGTAGGAGCATCTTACTGGGGAGTTTTGTTTTATCATTATGACCAGTGCATGCACCTCCAGTAGCACTATATATAGACCCTTCAGTAACCCCCACAAGGAAAGGAGTAAAAGTGTGGTATACTAGACCTGGAAGGGACCCCCTTCCTGCTACAGTCCTATCACAGGACTGCTCTCTTGCATGCATCCTTCCTGATAGACAAGATTTGCCTATGTTGGTGTCATTAAAACATGCATCTTATCATCCCCAAAGTGTTTGTGGATTGGGAACTTCCTCTGGCTTGAGGATTATTAAAATTTTTATTATTAGGAACCACCCCTGGCTTGAGAATTATTATAATTTTTGTTACCTGTATCAAAATCTTGTTGTATCTTAATTTTTGTTATTATCTCTAAGTTGTTGTTATCCTCTGTTGCTGTTGTGGAATCTGTTACAGTGCTCCAGCTTTCTCACAAAGGGACAATTGCGGAAGATTGAAGGTGGGTAGATTGTAAGGCGAGAATCCTGGAGGGGTGGGGTGTGGGGAAGTTGGGGTTCCTATGGCCAGGATCCTCACTGAACTTGAACCACCTGATGATGTAACTGGCCTGTTGCTAGGCTACCACTTCCACACCTTTAGGCAATAAGCTATTATTGCACTATATAGAGAGCTCGGCCCAGTGCTCTGGGCGGAGGCAGAGATGCTAGTGCTTGACCTACCACTGGGAGAACAAGCCTGATAATGAACTTGATAATGAAGCCTGATAATGAACACCCCAAGGAACGTTTTGCTGTCAATCTCTTTATTGAATCCATAGCGAACTTTCCTGGAGCTGAAACCCATTGGCAAGACACTTATATATCTTGTTACCTTTAACTATTTCTGTACATAGCTCCACAGATACAACTTTTTATACCTTTCTATAAATATAGCCATGATATCATTATCACACTCAACAAAAATAATGATTCCTTACTATCATCTAATACCCAGGCCCTATTTAAATTTTCCTAATTATCAAAATATCTTTTTTCCCATTGGTTATAATTAGGACCCAAAGCCCATATATTGCATTTGACTACATTAAGTCTATATTAACCAACAACTGTTTCCTTTTCCTCTAGTTTATTCCTGCTTTTTATTTATTGGAAGAAATGGACAGATTTGTCCTGTAGAACTCCTTTCATTTTTATAGCTATGTAGTATTCCACTATAAGTGTATGCCAGTTATTCAACTAGTCCTTTATTTATTGACATTTGCATTCTTTCCATTTGCCCTTACAATGAAGCGTCTTTGTGTATTTTTTTTCCATATTTTTGCCAATGAATCTTTCAAACAGATTTCTAGAAATAGGATTGCTGGGGTAATACATAAATGCATATATAATATTGCTAGATTTTTGTCAAATTCCCTCCATACCATTTTACATTCCAGCCAGCAATATAAAAGAGTTTGTTTCCCAGAGTCCTGTCAACAGAGTTGTCAAAACATCTGATACTCTGCCAGTTTTACACCTCAGCAGAATGGTTACTATGTTTTACTTCTTTTGGGTTTTCTTTGTAGCCTCTCAAGGGGTAGCTGTTTTCTTTGTTGGAGAAGGTGTGCTCGTGATTCGGCACTGTCACTTTGAGGCCAGTGTTCCTCCCCCCTTCCTGAAACCCCAGCTCTGAATCTCATGTACCCATCTCCATTGCCTTCTAACTCATCACACACCCCAGGTCTCTCCATGGGTTTCACTTCTCTCAGGGAAGTTTTCCTTAACAGCTAGCATAGCATTTCCCTTTTTTTAAAGGAAGCCAAACATTTTTCTTCATGATTATAAGCTATTTGCAATTCTCCCTCTGTGACTGTTTGTTCACATCTCTTGTCCATTATTTTTAATCAGCCTGTCTTATTTTCAAAGGATGAATCGTCTGAGGGAGAATTTCATGAGAGCAAAACAAAGAGAGCACCAATTAGAAACTGAATGCTAAAAATAACTTTTTTCATGTATTTAAACACAAGCAAATATTTTCTTCTATTTTTGATACTCATACCTAGAACTTGTCATCAGCTGTAAAGAGAAAAACTTTAAGCAGCCAAAGCAGTAGAGGTTAGTGATGCTGATTCTTTTCAGGGTAATAAGAATATTTTCCAGATTGGTCAGATTTCCAAGACAATTTGGAATTAACCTCTGGAAATTATTTTCTTAGATTCAGTGTATATTGTTAATACTCCAGCTAAAACATTATATCATGAAACATTTATGTTAATTGGATTAAAATCTCACATTTCTTTTATAAAATGTTTAATCTTTTTAATCTCCTATTAATAAAAAATAAAATTATATGCTAGCTGTTAAGCCAATTAGTTTTTAGTGATATTTACCCTTCTCTTTTATAAAATAAATTGGAAAAGGTTGACTACAGTGTCCAAAAAATTATTAAAGCTATTTCTGATTATTATGCTAAATTCTAATATAATTATTCTGCAAGACAGAGCACTAGAGTTCTTATACACTCCCACGTTCACTTACAGGAGGAATATCACGGCTTTATCAAACAACTGGCTTCAACAGACAAATAACTTATAATGCAAGCCATCAATTGCAATGCATCATTATAAATTTTTTAAATGGCATATTGATTTATTTTTATAATTTACTACAATCAGTCAGGGTTCTATCAAAGAACCACTAAGATTGGATTAGTTGCTGGAACTGGACTTCATGCAATTGTAGGAGCTGGTTAAGAAATCTCTGTAAGTGTATTAGCCAAGGTTCTCCAGAGACACAGATACACACATACACACATACACACATATGCACTCACACTGAGAAAGAGATTTACTATAGGCATTGGCTCACACAATTACAGAGACTGTGAAATCAGTGCCATGACTACCATCTCCAAGCTGGAGAACCAGGAAAGCCAGAGGCGTAATTCAGTCTGAGTCCAAAGACCTGAGAACCTGGGGCTCATGGCATAAGTCCTAATGTAAGTCCAAAGCCTGACAACCAAGAGCACCATATTCCAAGGCAGAAGATGAGTGTCTCAGCTCAAGTAAAGAGAGGGTGAATTTGCCCTTAGCCCACTTTTTTGTTCTATTCAGGCCCTCAGTGGATTGGATCAAGCCACACACATTAGAGAGGCCATCTGCTTTACTCAGTTCACCAATTCAGATGTAATCTCTTCCTGGGACACCTCCACAGACATACCCAGAAATAATGTTCACACAGATACCTGGGCATCCCCTAGCCCAGTCAAGTTGACACATACAATTAACTACCACAGTAAGGCTCTTGTCTTCCTGACTGATGCTGACAGGCAATCAGAAAGGGTGGATGGATGTAAAGTGAGGAAGAGCAAAATCAAGCTGGAACCCACATGCACCACATGGAGGCCCCAAGGGTGGACAAACTTTTGACTTTAATGTGTCCTGCAGAAGCCACAGTCTTTCACCACGGAGCTAAACACACATCCCTGCCCAGGAGTCAGAAAAGCTAACGTAGGCTCAGCTGCTGCCTCTTGCCAACGAAGTGAACCAGCAGATAAATAACCACCTGTGTGAGCTACGAATGGCTGCTGTTTCACTTCCACTGCCAAAGGCCCGAGAATCTCCTCTGTGGTGCACCCCAGCAGCAAACACACAGGAGGTAATATATTCCAGCCCAGCTGATCTGACACGTTTTAAAGCCACAGCAGCCTACCCCTTGTCAACGTGGCACTCAGACATGCCCTTAAACCACATTTAATCTCCAAATGAAGACAGAAACAAAGCCATGATTTGCTTAACATGATATAACTATACAATGCACAACCCAGAACACACTCTTTCCTGAAGAGGGGCTGCAAAGTCCCTTTTCTGTACTTGGGTGATATTCATTCTTCTCCTATTTGATCCACACGCCCCTTAGGCCATCCTGTAATTTACACACTGAGATACAAAGGTAACTACTATTGACATTTTATGTTCGATGAGAAAAGGATAAGGGAGGAAAACCAAAAATATTGAGTTGATATATGCCAAAATAAGAAATATCCATAATGATTACACATTTGTACCTGGGCATGAATTTACAGTTCTTACTTTTCATATTCCCGTTGCCCTCTGCAAACACCTTGGTTAATCATGGCTCTTGGCCAAGTGCACTGGATAAATCACTTCTATCAGGTCCGTGTGATTTAAACAATGACCTTACTGCTTTCACCATCTAGTTTACAAGTTATTTTTCAACAGTTGTCATAACAGCCTTCAAAATGTATGGAGTTCAAAGAATTGCTACAGCAAGACTCCTTTCGCCCTCATCAACTTATATACACGAACGAGTGTTCTCACATCTTTTATTGATAAAAATAAAATTGGGAAAGTGATGCTAAACTTTGTCTTATTCTAGAAATAAATAGTATTTGTCCAGATACATTAATTTGTTTCAAAAATCATATTTCTAATACAAGTTTAATTTTTCTTTAGTACACATATATTAAAATTTATACACATTTATATTATCATGATCAACTGTACACAGAAACATAACCACAATGTTAACCCAGTCTAAATAATGCTTTTAACATGTAGATCCTTAAGGTAACAGGGAATAAAATGAATTATAAAACTTTTATTTACATATGTATATTTGTTGCAGAAAACACAATAGAGCAATCAACAGAAGACTTTCAAGCATAAGACTATCTTATGTGAGAATAAAGTTTTGTAGGGTAAGTGGAATGGAAATGAAAGTTCAAGAAGGAAAAGTAAAGAAATAAAATGTTCTACTGTAAATATTACAGAAGAGCTTTTACAGGAGAGAAAAGCTTATTCATGTATTTTTAAAATAATAAGAGTGGGCATCAAATCAGTGTGGTATTTAGATTCCACTGGATATACTTAAAAGATCAGTACATCAGTTTTAATTATAAATAATAATTACTACATGCCAGAAATTATATCCTTGCTTTTATATAAATCTGTAATGAAAATATTAGATGTCACCTTCAAAGTAGTCAATCGTGTAGGGAAGATGGAAGTTCCCATGGCCAGGATGCTCATCTGACTCTGATCTACTTGCCCACTGCACGTGGGCACTGATGTAATTGGCCTACTGCATAGGCGCATGCTTACATACATGGTGGCAATGAGCCATTACTGTCTGTGTTGCTATATAAAGAGCTCTGCCCAGTGCTCTCCCCAGAGGCAGAGACAGAGATGGATTACAGACTTTCCAGATGCAGACATGATTCTATTACTCAATGTGCCACTGCAAGAATAAAGTTTGGTATAAACTCTTTTACCTCCAACATTCTGTTGTTATTTGGTCTCACTGAATCCAAAGTGAATTTGCCCAGAGCTGAAACCCAACAGCATGACATTTTGGAGTAATCAGCAGGATTTGCTGCAGACCAAAAAAAGAACAAATAAGCTGCCCTCATGGGAGGCATACTTAAGTGGGCTGCCCTTATGGTTTGGGAAATACTGCAGGAACTCCCTATAGAGGAAGCGATATCTGGTTGGGGAAGTTGGGGTTCCTATGGCCAGAATCCTCACTGAACTTAAACCACCTGATGATGAAACTGGCCTGTTGCTGGGCTGGCGCTTCCACACCTATAGGCAATAAGCTATTATTATATTATATTATATAGAGAGCTCGGCCCAGTGCTCTGGGCAGAGGCAGAGATGCTAGTGCTCGACCTACCGCCAGGAGAACAAGCTGGGTAATAAACCTTTTCACCCCAAAAACATTTTGCTGTCGATTTCTTTGGTCACACTGAATCCATAGCAAACTTGCCTGGGGATGAAACCCATTGGCAAGACATCTGGGTATCCCCCAGTGGGCATGTGGACTGAGGTGGCTTTCTTCCTAGAGGAGTGGGTCCCTTCCAGGACTGGGGGGAGGTGGAGGTGATGCCTGGAACAGTGATAGAGGACCTCCATGAGATTAGGAGATCCTTGGAGAAACAGAGTGCCCACGTGGGAGCTGTGGGTTAGCTATTTCGCAGAGTGTTAAAAAAGGCTATGGATGAGAAGGATGAGCTCCTGTGAGAAGTGTGAGAAGAGGCACAGTGAGAACACAAGCTGTGAGGTGCTGTGGAGGAGGCAGGAGCAGATAAAGATGCACTCCTGCGAGAAGCATGAGAACAGGCAACACAAGAATGTGAACTACGAGGTGCTGTGGAGGAGGTAAGAGATTTGTTTAAGACTGAGATGGCATCACTGCAATGTGCTGTGGAAGAGGTAAAGGCTATGAAGGAGAAGGATGTACTGCCAGAAGCACAAGAAGAGGCAGCCAGAAAACATGAGCTACGACATACTGTAGAGGACATGAGAGATTTGTTTAAGATTGAGATAGTGTCACTGTTATGCACGGTAGAGAAGGGAAAGGATGTAGTGGTGGAGATGCTCAGGGGAGTGGTGAGAGAGCTGCCGTCAGCCCCAGAAGGGGTGGAGGATACATTGGAGAAGAACAAGGAGGTGGTGCCAGAGGCATCAACCCCTCTCAATTGAAATCTTGCCCAGCTGTAATCAAGAAAATAAAGATGCAGCAACTGTGGGTTCTTCCAGGAGAGGTTCAGCCCCCTCCCCAGGTCATGGAGACTCCACATTCCACCCCATACACAGATGGAGCTGGTGGATTTGGGATTCCTGTTTTGGCAGAATTCCTCAGAGTCCATATCAGCCTGGCTCCTGCGCCTTTGGGATGTAGGAGTGGATAGGATCATTTTGTCTGGATCAGAGAAGGGAAAGTTGTCTTCCCTGACAACTCATCCTGCCTTGCAGCAGCAACTGTAGAATGCACACCAGACCCCAGGAAATCATTCATTTCTTGAATGGCTGAGTGCTGTTATTCACACTGTATGGCCCAATTAGGGTGAGTTACCATCCTTCCTGGCTAGATGGCAGACATATGCTGAGCTCCAACAGGTGTTACGGGAGATGGGCATGCAAAATGTCACTTATAACCCAGTAAATTATGATCCAGATGAGGAGCTGTTTACTGTAGGGATGAGGGATACAGTGTGCAAACAGCTCCCTCATCCCATTTTGGGCCCTTAGTGGCCATTCTTCTCCCTCACTTAGGGCAGCCCATAAATGAAGTTACCTATACTATGGCAGATTTGGGGGAGGCTGAAGTGATGTGGGCATGGAAGCGATTGAGGTTAGCTACTGAGAGGAAGGGTTTAAAGGGTCCTATGAAGGTCAGGAGGACCCAGATGTGGGTTGATTTGATAAAGGCAGGAGCAGACAAAGAGAAATTGGATGGAAAGTCAAATTAAATCTTACTGGAGCTGTGGCTACAGCTGAAGCCAGAGCAACAGTTTCAGCCATTGGCTAAGATGAGAACCTAGAAATGGAAGCTAGAAACAAAGCCACAAGTCCAGCCTAAGTGCCTGCAGGACTTCCTGCTAGAGAGTGAGCCAGCCTTGCCTGGACCCTCACAGGAAGATGATTGGTGATATGGTTTGACTGAAGGGAGGGTCAAGGCACCCACCAGGAGGCCACATGTTTAAATATCAATTCACTGGTCTCTAGTGAAGATACAATGTATCCTGACTATGGTAGACACAGAAGCCAAATGCTTACTAATTTATGGCAACCCTGAGAGGTTTCCTGGGACCCCCACTGTTATAGATGGATACAGGCATAAAGCTATGGGAGTGAAACAAGCCCAAATCCTGTTGAGTATAGGGTGTCTATCCCTAAAGGAGTATACTGTGTATATCTCTCCCATCACTGAATATATTTTGTGGATAGATATCCTGCAGGGCCTATGATTGCAGACCACTGCAGGTGAATTCAGACTGAGGATATATATGGTGAAGGTAGTTCTGAGGGGACATGCTAAGCACCCACCCATAGCTTTGCCTGTGCCTCAGCAGGTGACTAATACCAAGCAATACATATTGCCTGGAAAGCATAAAGAGATTGGAGAAACCCTCCGAGAGCTGTAGAGGGTGGGTATTATAAAGCTCACCTACTGCCCTTTTAATTCCCCAGTGTGGCCAGTGAAAAAGCCAGACGGCTTCTGGTATATGGCCATGGATTACAGAGAATTGAATAAAGTCATACCCCCTCTGCATGCTGCTGTCCCATCTATTACAGCCCTCATGGACACCCTCAGTCATGAACTAGGAACATATCATTATGTTGTGGATCCAGCTAACATCTTCTTGTCCATTGATAGAGCACAGGAAAATCCAGAACAGTTTGCCTTCACATGGGAAGGATGGCAAAGGACTTTCACTGTCTTTCCACAGGGGTACTTCCACAGTCCCACTGTCTGTCAGGGAATCATGGTCCAGGAATTGGCAGCATGGGGGAAACCACCAACAGTGTGGCTGTACCATATTGGTGATGTCATGCTTATTTCTGATTCTCTTACAAACCTAGAAGGTGCAGCACCTGGACTGCTGCAACATCTACAGGAGAAAGGATGGGCTGTGAACACACCATGGTTCAGGGAGCAAGTTTGTCAGTCAGATTCTTGGGGATTATCTGGTTGACTAAGACCAAAGTTATTCCAGAAGAAGTCATAAAGTCAAGACCTTTCCTACCCCTACAACTGTGGCATTATTGCAAGAATTTTTGAGTCTTTTAGGCTACTGAAGAGTGTTTATCCCACACTTGGCACAAATTCTGAAGCCCTTATACTATTTGGTATGAACAGGCACCAGGTGGGACTAAGATGAAACATTTATATTTGCTTTACTGCTGCAAAAGGGGCAGTCAAGGCTCTGCAGGCCTTGAGTGTGACAGACTCATCAAGGCCCTGTGAGCTGGATGTTCATGTGAATGAAGACGGTTATGGCTGGAGTCTGTGGCAGCAGCTTAAATGAACTCACCAACCCATTGAATTCTGGTCACAACTCTAGAAAGGGGCAGAGGTACAGTACACATTGATAGAGAAACAATTGGCTGTCAGATACCTCACCTTGCTGGCTATGGAGCCCATCACCAGAACAGCCCCGATAAAGGTAATAACCACCATCCTATCACAGGGTGGGTATGAGATTGGACCCAAAAGCCATGAAATGGTGTGGCACAGATGCCAACACTGGCCAAGTGGGATCTATTCCTACAGCAGTGTAGCATCCTTTCTACTAGCCCCTTGAGTGGAGAACTTCAGTGCTTATTAGGGCCAGTGACATATACCAGTGAAAGGTAGGAGGAATTTGCTTTAAAGCCATTAGTAGCAGAGAGCCCTTATCGGGAGGAAAGAACCCCTATATCTGAAGATGCATGGTACACAGATAGCTCAAGCCATGGGCAGCCCCCAAAATGAAGGGCTATAGCTTTCCACATAAGACTGAGATAATATGGATGGAAGGTGGTGAGGGGAAGAGCAGTCAATGGGCAGAGTTGTGGTCAATGTGGCTTGTGATCAGTGGCTTTAGGAGCCCTCCCCTATAGTTGTCTGCACTGACAGCTGGGCTGTCTAGTGAGGTTTCACTCTGTGGCTACTAACATGGTACCATGCCAACTGGCTGGTAGGTCACCAACCCCTTTGCAGGCAAGAGTTGTGGCAAGACTTTTGGGCCTGTGGTCAGAGTAAAATGGTTACAGTATATCATGTGACAGGTCATTTGCTGCTGGCATCCTCAGGAAGTGATGAAGCAGATGAATTGGCCCTGGTATGTTGGCTAGAAGGAAAGCCTGCCTCTGATGTGGCCCAATGGTTATATCAACGCTTGTTGCATACATTGATGTGCAATGTGGGCTACAGCCTATCAGTGGGGCCTGCCATTAACCTTTGAAGAAGTTAGCAGAGCCCAACAGGAGTGCATCGTATGCTCTAAAAGGGACTTACACCGAGTCCCACAGCAACCTGTGACAATACTTAAGGTCACCTATCACCTAATGATACCCTTCATTAGGTGGCAGATAGGCTATATTGGGCCTCTGCCTGTATCAGAAGGTTACCAATATGTCATGACTGGTGAGGACACAGCTACCGGACTTCTGATTGCTTTTCCTGTGCATTAAACAGACCAGCAAATGACCAAAAGAGGCCTAGAGTGTCTTCACAGACTATGGGCAACCACAGGTAATTGAGAGCAATCTAGGCACCATTTTATTGGATGGACATGCATTACAAGAATGGGTGCAACAGTTAGGGATAAAGTGGAAGTTTTATGTATCATATAACGCTACTGGGGCAGGCATAATAGAGAAGTACAGTGGTTTATTAAAATCTGGCCTGAAGTCAGATACTAAAAATCTAAGGGATGGAGAGTCCACTTATGGAAAGTGCTATGGCATTTGAACAAGAAGCCCCAGAAGGGGGCATTGAGCCCTGCAGACATGCTAACACACATTTCTGTCTCCCCTGTACCTCTGCAAGCACAAACCAAGGAGGAATTGTTGAAGCCGGGTTTGGCCACCAGAATGATATCTTGCTGCCAGCACTGACTACAATAAACCCAGGAGACTACATTCAGTGGATGTGTCCTGGGACATTTTGACAAACAGATCAGCAATGGCTGGCTCTTCTGGCACTGTGGGGACAAGGCGTGGAGTCTGGCCTCCTGTGTAGGCCTGGAGTAATGGCAGAGTAGTCCCCAAAGATCGTGGTAGTGTACCCTAAAAGGCCAGAAGTTAGGAGCATCTTACCAGAGAGTCTATTTTTATGTTTATGTCTAGTGCATGCACCTCCAGTAGCACTATACAAAGACCCTTCAGCAACTCTGACAGGGAGAGTGGTAAAGGACCCTGGACGGGACCCCCTTCCTGCCATGGGCCTATCACAAGACCACTCTCTTGCATGCATCCTACCTGATGGACAAGATTTGCCTATGTTGGTATTCTTAAAACATGTGTCTTTAGTCTTTAAGGTTAATCTCCTCTAATGTCTTTGTGGACTGGCTGCACACCCTAACAAAAACTGCCAGAACGTCTGCTTGCTGGGTGTGCACAGAGCTCTCTATCAGTTCTGCTACTGACCTCCCATGAAAAGTGCAAATCATGAACTGGAACTGGTTTGAATACAGCAAGAATGACTATTTGGTAGTAATCTATCTTCTCAGGCTTGAGGATCACTGTTATTATTTTTTTGTTGTTACCCTCTGTTGCTGTTGTAGAATCTGGTTACAAGGTTTCAGTTTTCTCACACAAGGACCATTGCAGAAATGCAGAGATTGGAGAAACCCTCCGAGAGCTGTAGAGGGTGGATATTATACAGCCCATCCATAGCCTTTCTAATTCCCTGGTGTGGTCAGTAAAAAAGCTGAAAGGCTCCTGGCATATGACCATGATCTTGGCCAAAGGAACTTCCATTTTCCTCACAAGTGCTCTCTAAGTATTCAAGTAAAAAAGTCATATGTCTCACACTTTAAATCCAAAGCTAGAAATGATTAAGCTTAGTGAGGAAGGCATGTCAAAAGCTGAGATAGGCCAAAAGCTAGGCCTCTTGCACCAAACACAGTTAGCCAACTTGTGAGTAATAAGGAGAGGTTCTAAAGACAATTAAAAGTGCTGCTCCAGTGAACACACAAATGACAAGCAAGCTGAACAACACTATTGCTGATAATGGAGAAAGTTTTAGTGGTCTGGATAGAAGATCAAACCAGCCACAATGCTTCCTTAATCCCAAGGCTCATTCAGAGCAAAGCTCTGCTTCTCTTCAATTATATGAAGGCCAAGAGGTGAAAAGCAGCAAAAGGAAAGTTGGAAGCTAGCCTTGGCTTATGGCTTATGAGAGATTGCCTTATGAAGTTTAAGGTAAGAAGCCATCTCCATAACATAAAAGTGCAAGAAGAAGCAGCAGGTGCTGATGGAGAAGCTGCAGGAAGTTATCCAGAAGATGGAACTGAGATAAGTAATGGAGGTGGCTACACTCCATAAAAGATTTTCAGTGTAGATGCAACAGCCTTCTATTGGGAGATGATGCCATCTAGGACTTTCATAGTAGAGAGGAGAAGTCAATGCCTGGCTTCAAAGCTTCAAAGCTCAGGCTGGCTCTCTTGTTGGGGCTAGTGCAGCTGGTGACTTTAAGTTGAAGCCAGCGCTCATTGACCATTGCAAAGATCCAACGGCCCTTAGGAATTATGCTACATCTACTCTGCCTGTGCTCTATAAATGGAACAACAAAGCCTGCATGACACTACATCTGTTCACAACACAGTTTATGGAATATTTTGAATTCAACATTGATACTAATGCTCAGAAAAAAGATACCTTTCAAAATATTACTGCTCATTGACAATGCACCTGCACCCAAGAGCTCTGGTGAAGATTAATGAGATTAATGCTGTTTTCATACCTGCTAATCCAGCATCCATCTTGCAGCCCAGGGATCTAGGAGCCATTTTGACTTTCAAGTCTTACTACTTAAGAAATAACATTTTGTAAGGCAATAGCTGCTATGGACAGTGATTCCTCTGATGGATCTAGGCAGAGTAAACTGCACATCTTCTGGAAAGGATTCACCACTGTAGGTGCTATTGAGAACACTCATGATTCCTGGGAAGAGATCAGAACATCAATATGAACAAGAGTTTGGAAGAAGCTGATTCCAGCCTCATGGATGACTGAGGGGTTCAAGACTTCAGAGGAAGAAGTCACCGATTCCATCACAGCCGCGGCAGAAACAGTGAGATCTGGAATTGGAAGTGGAACCTGAAAATGGGACTGAGTCACTGCATGTCATGATGAGACTTTACTGAATGGGGATTCGCTTCTCATGGGTGAGCAAACAAACTGGTTTCTTGAGGTGGAAACTACTCTTGGTGAAGATTACTGAAATGACAACAAAAGAAGGAATATCACGTAAATGTAGTTGATAAAGCAGCAGCAGGGTTTGAGAGGAATAATTCCAAGTTCTTCTGTGAGTAAATGCTACTAAACATCATGGCATGCATGCTACAGAGAAACCGCTCATGAAAGGAAGAGTTGATCGATGCAGGAAACTTCACTGTCTTATTTTAAGAAATTGCCACAGCTACCCAGCCTTCAGCAACTAGCACTCTGATCAGCCAACAGCCATCCACATCTAGGCAAGACCCTCTCCCCACCCCCAGCAAAAAGATTACAACCTGCTGAAAGCTCAGATGATGATTAGCATTTTTTTAATCAATAAAAGTATTTTTAATGAAAGTATGTACATTGTTGTTTAGACATAATTCTATTGCACACTAAATAGACTATAACACTGTATATTGTGAGCATAACTTTATATATACCAGGGAACCAAAAAATTCATTTGACCTATTTTATTGCAATATTTACTTTACTGTGGTGGATTGGAACTGAACCTGCCCTTATTCAATCACAAGTAATAAACTGCCAAACAGAACCATCATCAGTAAATTGAGATACAGCCAGTGCTGTGGTCTGAATGTTTCCCCCAAATTCATATGTTGGAATCCTGATGCCCAGTGTGATGGTATTAGGAGGTGGGCCTTTGGGAGGTGCTTAGGTTATGAGGGTGGGATTAGTGCCTTACAGAAGAGGCTGGGAGTGCTCCCTTCCCTCTTTCACCACATGGGAGTATGAGGAGAAATCTGTGACCTGGTACCAGACCCTCACCCAGCCCAATCTGTACATCCATCTTGGACTTCCAACTTCCAGAACTGTGAGAAATAAATTTCTATTGTTACTGTTCATAAGTGACTCTGTCTGTGGTCATTTGTTAGAGCAGTTGTTCTGAACAGACCCAAACATTTGTGTAAAGGAAAACTACACAGCTGATAAAAGGAATGAGGATGCTACATACTGATATGGAAACATCTCTGACACGTCATGTTAGGTGAGGAAAGTCAGTATAGAACAGTGTACATAATGCTGCCACTTGGGTAAGAAGAGAAGGGTGCCATTTGCTACTTTTGCCTAAAAGCACTGAAAGCTGACCAAAGAGGCTTTCCAGTTGCCTATCAGAGAGGAGGGGACAGTGAGGACAGGAGGGAGGAGGACAGGGGTAAGAGCGAGATTGTGATCTTAGATTGTCTTCATTTTGAGCCAGATGAATGCATTATCTGTTTAAGTACTTTTATCTTTAAAAGACTGATTATTAAGATGTTAATATTCAGAGGATCAGCATGAGGGGTATATCAGAATTTTTTGCACTATTTTTTTGCAGTTTTTTTGGGGGGGATGAAGTTACTTCAAAAAGAAAAGTTTAAAAATCTTAGATACAGTTAGAAGGATAACAAATAAAAGACCTAAAGTATAACATGAATATGAACCATTCAATTGCTGAGAGGAAATAGGGAAGAGAAGTTGGGGGTGGGGAGCAGTAGAAAGCAAGTGACCAGGAAGGCCTGGGAAGGACTAATAAAGAAGAAAACCTTTTTAAGGGTTGCATTGACCTTTCCCCAGATTTTTTTCGAAAAGGAAGACTGCGGCTACAGGTGAATCAGTGGTTCTCGACAGCTGGCCTGGAACAACTTTTTCCTTCGAGCTTTGCTTTCTTGCTGGATGCTTTTCCTCCCATCTGCTCCCCAGACTGTGCACAGGACACTGGCTGAGAAGGTAAGGCCGGGGCATTTGCAGCAGGATTTGATTTGTGCCTTTTGGTTGGAAGCACTTAACACAGGCTGCAGGGGCTGGCAGGACACACACATTTCCCTCCACAGGAGGAACCAGGCAAATTAAACCCCACACTGTGAGTCAACAAAAATAAAAGCCTTTACTACAGGTAACGTGTTTACCAACCCAGGTTTCCGGACACTGGAGGCCTAGAGCCCGGCTCCAGCAAAGCAGGAGCCACCCCTGGGAGGTTTGTGGAGCGGAGCCTGCAGTGCATCTCGCCCAAGGGAGGGCTGATTTCAACATTCTCAAGACTTCTGTGGGAACAGAAGTAGGCACCTCTCTGGGTCGGAGTCTAAAGGAATCCCCAGAAATGTAACTGCAAAAACAGTGCCAACCTTCAGACAGTAGGAACCAAAGGTACAAAAAGATTTTGCTGTCCTGATACCTTGTACTCAGATCCATTTCTTTAGCCCTAACACTCAAAGCAATCATCTAGATTTAATTTGGGGTCATTTTTTTCAAAGTAAACTTGATAAGGTTGTACTTTTTTTCTTCAGAAATAGGGTGGCAAAGGTAGATTCCATGGGCAAGATCTTTAGACACTGCATAAATTGTACACTAAGTGATAATAACGTATATTTGTACAATAATACTATGTTGTCCTACTCTTTATTGAACACTTACTAAGTGCTTTGCATACTTGACCTTATTTAATCTTCATGACAACCATATAAATTACCCTAATCCCCAAGGCAGAGAGGAAAACTGAGTTTTTAAAGGTTTTAAGTTATTACCTAACATCTCCCAACCATAGTATTTCATCAGATATTAGATAATAGAATTATTTTAAATACTATTAAGAAAGAAAAAAATGCTGCCAATTATACTATGCTGCTCCATCAGTTATACAACACCTCCCATTTCAGAGAAGTTAAATGTGAAAAGATATGGGTCCAGATCCTGCATGCAATAGTGAGTGTGTGCTCTGCAGCTCTGCTGTTTATGGGGCATTTTTATAGTCACTATTGAATTTCTTCCTCAGAACAATCCCCCCCAAAAAAAGCAGGAATAATTACCCCCATTTTCAGATGAGAAAATAGATTCAGAGTGGGTAAGCAATTTACCCAAAGTCACATAGCTTGCGGTTATAACTCAACACACATCCTGGCTTCTATGTTAGTATTTCTTCTGCTAAATTATGCAGCCTCTACTCACCTCAAAAAATGCCTTAGCTATTAGTTATTTATCAGTGGGATTATATGAACAAGAATAGATAATGAGCAGGAGAACATCTCTTACCACAACTCTGGCCAGATTATCTTGGTGACCTCTGGCTGTGGATGAAATGCTGTCCTTTATCCATTTAATTTATAGAATACTTCATGAACATATGCTACAGGCAGCAGGCACTGTGCCCCACAGGCTTCTTTAGTCCGCAAATTTATCTATGAAAACTTTCAAACATACAGAAAAATTGAATGTATACAATACAGTGAACTCTCATACACCCTCCATCTACAATGCACAATTATTAACCTTTTGACATATTTACTTTCTTTCTATACCTGTTTTGAAAACTAAGTGAGCATAAGTTGCAGGCATCATAATTCTTCTTAAATATTTCAACATGCACCTTTTAAGAACAAAGATGTTTTTCCACATAACCATACTTGAGATAATCAGTTTTATGTGTCAACTTGGCTGGGCTACAGGCCCATTATTCAATCAAACACTCATCTAGGTGCTACCATGAAGATAATTTGCAAATATGATTAAAATTCATAGTCAGCTGATTTTCAATAAGGGAGATCATCCTAGATAATCTGTGGGCTTGAGTCAATCAGTTGGAAGGACTTAAGAATGGAACTAAGGCTTCCTGGAAAAAAGAAATTCCACCTACAGACTTTAGCCTCACCCTTATTCAAGCAAGATTCTAACCTACCCTTCCTGATAGCCTGTCCTAAGAATTTCAGACATGCTATCTTAGTCAGCTTGGGCTGCTATAACAAAAATACCAAAGACTCTGTGATTTAAACAACAAACATACACTTCTCACAGTTCTGAAGTCTAGGAAGTCCAAATCAAGACACCTGTAGATTTGGTGTCTCGTGAGAGTCCACTTTCTGGTTCACAGAAGCTGTCTTGCTGCTGTGTCCTCACATGGCAGAAGAGACCAGAGAGCACTCTGGGGTCTTTTTTAATAGTTTCTAACCCCATTCATGAGGGCTTCACTATCATGACCTAATCATCTCCCAAAGGCCCCGCCTCCAAACACCATCACCTGCAGTTTCAACATATGAATTCTGGACGGACACAAACATTCAGCCTATAGTATTTGCCTAGCTAGTCCCACAGTCACATAAGCCGACCCATGCAATAAACATTTTGAGACACATATCCTACTCCTCTGTCTCTCTGGTTAACCACACTTGCTACACTACCTAAGAAAAGTAACATTATGCCCAGCCTCATCTTTTATTAATGATTCTTAACCTGAGGTCACAGGATGTGTTTCAAGGGTCAGGATAGAGCTTGAAACTGTGAGCAGCATTTGGAATGTTCATACATTTTGTGAACTTTTCTGGGGAAAGGTTAGCTTTCATGAAATCCTCAAAAAGTGAATTACTCCCAAAATGACCAAGTCTTACTGCATTAAACACATTTTTCTAGCTCCATAAACCTGACAGTAGTGACAACAGAGGAAACAGAGGCTGACTGGCTTTAACTGAGACCCAAGTCAGTCTCTGAGAGAAATCGGGGTGTGGTGGCAAGTAGCCAGCAACCTAGCGGCAGTTCCAGAGCTTCATTCTCTTTAGGTCTCTTAGCTGGTCCAAGGTATTTACAGTATGTTTCAAACCTTTTAACAACAGGACAAAGGGAGTCCCTGCAAGTTTCACTGTTAGTTTCAATTGCTCCAAGCACAGAGCAATTGAAATTCAGCCATTTTTCTGGGGGCGACTATGGAGATGAAGATACACTAAAGTTTTGCATTTAATTTTGATCACATCATTTTTAATAAATATTTGGCATAAGAAGCTGAATAATAAGCTAATCCTCTGGCCAACATCCCTTCTTGCCAAAATTAAGAAGTAGAAGATAGCAAAATGTCTGTTATCAGTGGTGGGAAACTGGGCGGCAGTTGTTGACTGACCAAGTTGGAAGGTGCCATTACTGTGAGTCAAGATTACAGACAAAGCAGGAAAACCTTTCTAAAGTTTTTCAACAAAAAACAACAAAAAAATTCCTAAGGAAGGTTTTTTCCCCCTCTACTTATAGCTTTGTTAAATCCCTATACGAGATCAGCTTCTTATATATAGGCATTCCTCCTATTTACAAAGTCTAACTCGCAGCAGCCATATTCCCTTCTTGTCATGCATCAGGTAGCCCGTGACGAGGCAGGAAAGGGCAGAACAGAATTACCTCCTAAAAATATGCCCTTCTCTGAGCAGGGTTGGGGTAAGTGTCTCTTCCCCTGCTGGCTTCTTCACCCACAGTATAAACCTGGCCAAGGCCCTGAGCCAATCCACATCTGGGTGGAAAACAAACAGCAGCTCCATGTGCACTGTCCCATGGGGCCCACAGCCGGTCACAGGCCACAAGGTAAATGTCTAATATTGCTGGAATGTGCCCTGGGCCCAGGGGTGACCTCCCTGCTGTTTTCTTGTACCACTGAGCTGGCCAGTCCTATAGCCCCACTTCTTCCTTGTGTGTCTTTACTTGTGACTTGAGCTCCCACCTTGTGACAGCAACCTTCTTCCAAATACCTAAGTTAATTCCACAGGAAAAGATAAAGAGTGCTTGATCTGAGACGGAAACTCCATCCCACAATTAGATGTGCATTTATACCAGTCTTCATGATCAGAGTTGAGGAGGAGTTTAGTGAGTATCCTGAATTCTCAGACCAAAGTTTAAATGGGGCTGATGGAGAAAACGATAAGATGACCAAGAGGAATTCAAAGATTCTTCAGGGTCAGCCGCCCTGGTGCCACCCCTTCCTGCTTGCCACTGAACAAGCCAAGAGAGTTGAAACGTGACAATTAAAAAAAAAAAGTAGCAAAAATCTAAAAAACAGTTAAATATCATTAAAAAAAAACTATAATAGAATGGAGAGGGAAAAACAAAAGTGATAAGAAAAAATGAGATGCAATAAATATAAGCTATGAAAAATGTTAACTTGAGTTTAAAAAGTGTTGTATAAAGTAAGAAAAGTGTAGGGGAGGAAAAATGTGACTTTCTTCCTCTATCTTCCTAGGTTATCTAGCCAGGTCCTGCAAGTCAGTCTGACAAAAGATAGATTAACAAGAGAAAAACGAGAAGTTTATAAACATGTGTGTTGTGCATACATGTGGGAGTGCTCAGTGATGCGTAACTCAAAATGTGGCTAGAACTTGTGCTTATATACAATATTACCAAGAGAACAATACATTTTTAGAGAAGTGACAAGACAAAGGAAAAGGACTTGGAGTTTCAAATTGTGGCAAGGCAAATGTATGAAGGAAACTAATGGTAATGAGGACTAGTTAGTAGGGTTTATTATTCAGATTCTTCTGATGCCATCTCTCAGATGGTCAGGGTCTAGAGTTATCTTCAGTGATAAACTGCTGTCCTTTCTTGTAGATAGAGATGAGGGGTCACCTTTACAAATGTATGTTCTGCTTTTAGGCAAATAGAGGAGCTTTTCTTCTATTTACTGCTTCTCAGTTGCCTTCTGCTCAAAATAATCCTTAAACCAAAGTGGTGTATTTTGGGGTGGCATGTTCTAGTACCCTTCAAAAAGAAGCTACCACTATTGAGACACAAACAAATAGAATAAGAAGGTTCAAATATGTAAAAGATAACACCATAAAATAAACCATAACCCAAATAAAACTGGTCCTCCCCATTCCAACCTTAGGGTGAATAGCATGGAGATGCATCTAGAAGAAACCAAAGTTCGCCACTAGATGGAACAAGAAAAAAATAGAAGTCTTTTCTGTAGGTCTTCTGAGGAGATGAGATAAGGAGAAACATCGTACACAGGACAGGTCTCTAAAAGCCCTCTTTCATGCATCTCATTGGCAAAGAGCCCACCTCTAAACAGCTGTTAGGAATTTCACCACTGTCCTCCATGTAGTACCTGCAACACCAAGCTGCTCTCCTGTTCCTTCTTTCCTGAGAGGCACGGCTCATGCACTTGTCTTCTTCCCAAATCTATGCAGCTAGGTAAGTGACCACCCTCCCCAGGACCTGCCACACATCTCCTGTTCTGATCATTTTTCTCAAAGGGAGCAAAACTCCCCAAAGGTGGAATTTTAGTGAATTATGTTCTCTTTATAAAATGCATAATACCACAAAAATATTAAACATTTAAGAGGCTAGGAGTAGGGAAAGTAAGCTTAAATAAAGAATATTTTAAATTAAAATGGTGAGCAGTGGAGGTCCAAGTTTTAATACTTACAGTTGAGGTCCTGGTAGCTCTGGCTGGCTGCCTTACAGGCTGTGCCAACCTCAGGCTTAGGGAAATATGGAGACATACAAACGAGAGAGGACTAAGAGTTATAATTGGCCAATACTTCATTATGAATTGACAAGGCAAAGCAACTACCTAAAAAGAAAAGACGTCTAGTTACACTAATGTGCAAAACCGGGCCCATCCCCTGTGCGGACTCCAGTCAGTGCAGTCGTGGCTACCTGGAGTGTGATGCCAAATGTTGTGAGGCCACAGGTGACTCAGCCAGAAGGCAATGCCAGCCGTGGGCGGAGGCGTGGGCAGAGGCAGCAGGCATGCAGAGCACTGCTGGCCCTGGGCCTGGGAGCCAGTTCTCAGGAGGAAAGCTGAGTTTTACCAGATGAAGTCAGGTTCCGAAGGTCAGAAACTGAAAGATCTGGAGGAGGCAGGCAGATGCCCTGAAAGAACAAGGTAGGCAGGAGGGGCCTCTGTGTATGGACAGCACGTGGCTACTGGAGTGTTTCTGGCTGCAAGCAACAGAGCAGTGCAGCTCAACTGCCCTGGATTGCATGGAACTCTTGTCAGCTCACCCAGCGGGACTCAGGCGGCGAGTCAAATGTGCCGTGGTAAAGATTCCAGCCGTAGCTCCTACTCCTCCCGGGCTCTCCGCTCCTCCTGGCATGCGCACCACAGCCTCTTCTGCCCCTGCCAGGGACTGGCTTCCATAGCCCATCTCCTCCTCCCTACGGCCAGAAAAGGGCTTCTTCTTTTAAAGACCCGTGTGATTAGATTGGGCCCAGCCCATTAATGGATCTCAAAGCCCTTAACTGAAGCGCACCTGCAAAGTCCTTTTTGCCATGTCAGATAACATGGTCACAGGCCCCAGGGATTAGAGGCAGACAGCTTGGGGAGGACATTACTCTGCATACCACACTGCCCCAATTTCTTCAGGCCCAAGTTCACACAGTGTACTTGTACATTTCCAAACTGCTGATAGAGTCAAGAATGTCAGGAAGAAAAGTATTTTCCAAGAATAAAAAGAAAAATTAAGTGGATACAGCAATGTATTACATTTGATGAGCAACAATCTCTCCCTGGATTAAATGATGAACTATTAAAAAGGGTCCACTGGTTAACTTTAACCAAAAGAAGGCTGAGCAAAGCCTACATTAAATGGCACAGGTGCCATGGAGTCTTTGGAGACCCTGCAGTATGAAAGGGAGGTCACAGGTGAGATTATATTTCTCATAACCCCAAAGACACAATAACTTTTATGTCAAGCTAGAAATGAAATAAAATGCCAGCTTCTGAAAAACTGTCAGATCAAGGAGAACATCTTGACTGGACAGTGAGAAAATATATAACTCTTCAGTCACCTCCTCAATCCTTTTAACTCTGGAGATTGCCATTCCATAGGTAACCCAGCCAGGGAAATAAACTTATCCAGTCAAAAGGAAAGCGTCTGCCTGAGGATGAACAGAAGAGCATATGGCTACAATTAAAAGCACTCATTCTGTTAGCTTAGTTATTCATTAGAGAAGGAAGCGGAGGGGCAAAAACATCAAACAGAAGAAGCAGTAAAGGGTTTTGCCATCTATTTTTTTTTTAATAGCAACCTGTGCAGGGGATTGAACACAGAGAATCTGGGCTCAGCAGATATACACAATAGCCCCTGCCTGGCAGTTAACAGGTTATTAAGATGTTGGTCAATGGCCTTAACTTTTTAAGGGCCTCACTTCTTCATCCACTTCTTTTTTACTCTAAAAGTACTCACATGCATCTTATTTTAAAATGCATTAAAGAAAAAATTACAGTACTCCCAACCCATGGAAACACACACACACACAGAATCCTCTCATCCCAACCTCCCAAATGGCAAAAGCCACATGGGTACCCTTCTGAACCATTCTTTTTTTTTAATTTTTTTATTTTGGTATCATTTATATACAATTACATGAGCAACATTGTGGTTACTAGATTCCCCCCTTTATCAAGTCCCCACCACATACCCCATTGCAGTCACTGTCCATCAGCACAGTAAGATGCTATACAGTCACTACTTGTCTTCTCTGTGCTATACTGCCTTCCCCGTGTCCCCCCCTACATCATGTGTGCTAATTGTAATGACCCTTATTCCCCTTATCCCTCCTTTCCCACCCATCCTCCCCAGTCCCTTTCCCTTTGGTAATTATTAGTTCATTCTTGGGTTCTGTGAGTCTGCTGCTGTTTTGGTCCTTCAGTTTTTGCTTTGTTCTTATACTCCACAGATGAGTGAAATCATTTGGTACTTGTCTTTCTCCACCTGGCTTACTTCACTGAGCATAATACCCTCTAGCTCCATCCACTGTTGTTGCAAATGGTAGGATCTGTTTTCTTCTTAAGGCTGAATAATATTCCATTGTGCATATGTACCACCTCTTCTTCATTCATCTACTGATGGACACTTAGGTTGTTTCCATTTCTTGGCTATTGTAAATAGTGCTGCAATAAACATAGGTGTGCATATGTCTTTTTCAAACTGGGCTCCTGCATTCTTAGGGTAAATTCCTAGGAGTGGAATTCCTGGATCCAATGGTATTTCTATTTTGAGTTTTTTGAGGAATCTCCATACTGCTTTCCACAATGGTTGAACTAATTTACATTTCCATCAGCAGTGTAGGAGGATTCCCCTTTCTCCACATCCTTGCCAACATTGTTATGGTTTGTCTTTTGGATATTGGCATCCTAACAGAACAGTCATGTCCTCTTCTATTCATCCTGAGGTGATATCTCATTGTAGTTTTAATTTGCATTTCTCTGCTGATAAGTGATGTGGAGCATCTTTTCATGTGTCTGTTGGCCATCTGAATTTCTTCTTTGGAGAAGTATCTGTTCAGATCCTCTGCCCATTTTTTAATTGGATTATTTGCTTTTTGTTTGTTGAGGTGCGTGAGCTCTTTATATATTTTGGATGTCAACCCCTTATCGCATATGTCATTTATGAATATATTCTCCCATACTGTAGGATGTCTTTTTGTCCTACTGATAGTGTCCTTTGCTGTAAAGAAGCTTTTTAGACTGATATAGTCCCACTTATTCATTTTTGCTTTTGTTTCCCTTGCCCGGGGAGATTTGTTCATAAAGAAGTTGCTCGTGTTTATATTCAAGAGAGTTTTCCCTACATTTTCTTCTAAGAGTTTTATGGTTTCATGACTTACATTCAGCTCTTTGATCCATTTTGAGTTTACTTTTGTATATGGGGTTAGACAGTAATCCAGTTTCATTCTCTTACATGTAGCTGTCCAGTTTTGCCAACACCAGCTGTTGAAGAGGCTGCCATTTCCCCATTGTATATCCATGGCTCCTTTATTGTATATTAATTGACCATATATGCTTGGGTTAATATTTGGGCTCTGTATTCTGTTCCACTGGTCTGTGGGTCTGTTCTTGTGCCAGTACCAAATTGTCTTGATTACTGTGGCTTTGTAGTAGAGCTTGAAGTTGGGAATTGAGATACCCCCTACTTTATTCTTCCTTCTCAGGATTGCTTTGGCTATTCCTGGTCTTCTGTTGTTCCATATGAATTTTAGAACTATTTGTTCCAGTTTGTTGAAGAATGCTGTCAGTATTTTGATAGGGATTACACTGAATCTGTATATTGCTTTAGGCAGTATGGACGTTTTGACAATATTAATTCTTCCTAGCCAAGAGCATGGGATGAATTTCCATTTATTAGTGTCCTCTCTAATTTCTCTTAAGAGTGTCTTGTAGTTTTCAGGGTATAGGTCTTTCACCTCTTTGGTTAGGTTTATTCCTAGGTATTTTATTCTTTTGGATGCAATTGTGAATGGAATTGTTTTCCTGATTTCTCTTTCTGCTAGTTCATCATTACTGTATAGGAATGCAACAGATTTCTGTGCATTAATTTTGTATCTTGCAACTTTGCTGAATTCATATATTAATTCTAGTAGATTTAGAGTGGATTCTTTAGAGTTTTTTTGTCCTTCTGAACCTTTCATCCTGCTTGCATACAAACATTTATTCCTCCTTAGAGAGTTTAAACTTCTGTTCTTGTAGAAACCAAATCATACTATGGTCAAAACTCTACAATTTCCTTTTTCTTTCAATTTACCATGGATATTCTCTAAAACAATTCATATGGATCTAATTTATTTATTTATACTCCCTTAAGTTGAAATTATGAATATACCAAATTGTATTTCTACCTAAATATATCCTATTGATGGACATCAGGCAATGTTTCAGTTATGCTTTGTTTTGCCACTAAAAAGTATGCCAAAAGCATCCTTGTGTATTTATTTCTCGGTTCTATGATTTTCATAACTGAAGAATATATTCTCCAAAATGATATTTGAGGCAAAAATATTTATTTTTTAATAGATATTGTTGTACTGTTGTCCCAAAGACAGTAATAATTTATATCCTTAGCTATAATATATGAGAAGACAGGTTTTTCTACTTATCGCCAGCACTTTATGTTATTAGCCTTTTTAATTTTGGGCCACTTAATGAGAAAAATGGTATTTCACATTGTTTAATACACATTTCTGAATGTAAGGTGATTCATCTCACTCTTTAGTAGACTTTAGTTCTATAGGTTAGACTTTTACTCTGGACAGACAACATGCTCATGAGAAAACTGAAGGAGCTGGACTAAATCGCTAGAGAAATGACCTTTAATTGTGACCTGGAACACCATTTTAACCAGAAACCTGAAACTAGTGTTTCAGTTTTAGTGCCTAAAAGAAATTCATGGTTTGGCCATTGTGCAATAACACCTTGACCACATTTTAAAGAAGACACTCAAAAAACTTCCAGAGACATCTAAATTACACACAATAGCCACCACCACAGGGGCAGAAGACATGAATGTTAAGTTCAACATGAACTTGTTTTGGACACCGAGGCACTGCCAGACCTGGAACAGAGGTGAAGTTGACAGTGGCTACCTGAAGCACTGGACTGAGAAGCATTCTGAGGCTGAGCAGGGCTCACTAGAGAAGAAAGATGGAGTAGCAGTATGTGCCGTGGGAACAGGAATCTAGAGGACCAAGATCCCAGCTGCAGGACCCTGATATTGGCCCCGAGTGGGAAGAGTGTGGGACTGGTACCAGGGGCTCCGAGATGCCCGGGTTCTTTGATCTGGGCAGGAAGAAAGACATCACCCTCCTCACCTCTTCCTGCCTCGAGGTCCTTCCTCCTCACTGAGGTACTAGCATCAGTGGAATCCCACCCGTCTGCCCCCTTCCTTCTCCAACTATCCCCTTCTTTAACACATTTTCATTTACCCAGAATTCACCTGAATACAAATGTTATGGGAAATGGTGAAAAATCCTCAGTCTACTAGAAATGGCCAGATAGGGCTGGTAAGCAAGAAATTAAATGACATTTGAAAATCTGCAGAGAAGAGAAATTGTAGACAAAATGACAGACATGAAATATATGATTCTCCTCAGAGAATTAGCTTTCAAGCCAGGAGAAAAAGCCACCTTATTGCTAAAGCTTAGAATGCCTACATTTCAGCCTCATCCAGGGATGGTGCACCTCTCCCTTAGAAAAGGCAAGTTGACCAGGCACTGTCCTCCACGCCCCTTCTCTCCCGGAGACTGTCTCCTTTATCAGGACATCGCCTGACCCCTAGTGGTCACAGCGTCTTCAGCAGGCCCCGGAGAGCTTCCTTTATTTGATGGCTTACCAGAATTCTAATCACTGACAGGTAAACAGCATTTCCTTTGAAAAACTGCTATCTGTAAATTACCACAGTAACAGGTCTCTGACTTCCTCTGACTTTTGAGGGTTTTCAAAACAAGTAAACTTCAGAGAAATTGCCAGAGAGGCCTAAACATTAAAGAACATAAGCAACCCTTTGTCATGTGACAGCAATGCATGGCATTTCTCCTGAATTGATTTTCTCTTGTGATGGTAAACTCAGGATACAAAAGCCTCGAGGTCTGCCTTTTAGGAAAGGAGTAAAGAATTACATCCAAGGTAAGAAAGCATTCTTGTGTCCACACATCCATCCAAACCCACCTTACTCAAGGTGAAACATGGAAGGGGAAAGACTAGAAACCAGAATTTTTCAGCCCTGTAACACTTGCATATGTTGTAGCTAATACTGCCTAAATTAGTTCTAAATGGTGGGGAAAGGCAATGGGAGTTTGTGAGATTGTAACATATTTTAGTCCCAGCTAATTCATGAAGTGCTTGGTGAGGGGTGGAACCACAGCTGAATACACTCTAGATCTACCACCAACCCCCATCCTGCTCTGGGCAGATCTGACTCAGGAGTGGGTGGGCTGAGCCTCCAGGAGAAGGGTCTCAGAAGTCACAGCTGGCAAAAGCTAGGGTGAGCAGGGTATCCCAGTCTTCACACACACACACACACACACACACACATACCACACCACACCTGCCTCAAGTCCCAGATGGCTCTCAAAAGTAGGATGACCCCATTTTTAAAAGGGCAAAAGATCTGAACAGACACATGACTGAAGAAAAGAGATGGATGGCAAGTAAGTGTATGAAAAGATGCTCTACATCATTTGTTGTCAGGGAATTGCAATACAATAAATAAAGTCACACTGGACTATAACCCCAAGTATAAAATAAATACCTATGAACCCAATTGATATATGTAAATGATGGAATAAATAAATTGGGGAGAATAGATAGTTTTCCATGACAAAGAATTTCAAATAATTTATGTAAATACTCCCTGATTCAGAAGATAGAGCACAACTTCCCAGTCCTTACATGTGAGCTGCACATAGTAAATTCCTTCCAAAGAGCACAGCATGGAAAGGAAGGAGAAAGGATGTATAACTTTTGTGGATAAAATGAGAGTTCCTGTGGCCAGGATTCTCACCTGGCCCTGGTGGATAGCTCACTGCACACCTGTGGGCACTACATGGCTGTTGACTCTATAAAAAGAGCTCCACCCAGTGCTCTGGGTGTGACATGGTGGCAGGGCTGCAAGGCTGCAGGAGAGCAGAGCAGAGGCTGGAATGGTGGCAGCGCCGAGGACAGAGGCCCAGAGGACAGCTGTGCAGGACAGCTGTGCAGAGAAGCCCAGAGGACAGCTGTGAGGACAGGGGCCAGAGGCAGAGACTGGCTTGCTGCATGCAGACTCACTCTGAGTGAATGGGATTTTAGTGACTGACCTGCCACTGTGAGAATAATGTTGGGTATAACCCAAGAATGTATTGCTGTCATTTTCTTTGGTCACATTGAATTCATAGCGAACTTGCCCGGGGCTGAAACCCATTGGCAAGAGACTTTACAAGGAAGAAACTGGGCAAGTATCTCCAAAGCAGGTGATTAAGCTTTGCATTAATAGTGACAAGTCTCATTGATAGAACATAGCCTTGAAGGGATGGGCTGAGACAGGCACATCACCTCTGTGCTCCTTCTTTCCCCAAACCCATAAGCTCAGACTAATCATTAGAAAACCATCAGACAAATCCCAACTGATGGGCATTCTACAAAATACCTGCACAGTACTACTCGAATTTGTCAAAGTCATCAAAAACAAGGAAAGTTAAAAGACTGTCAAGAGGAGTCTGAGATGCATGACAACTGATTGGAATGTGGTGTCATGGATGGAATCAAGGTCATTCGATAAAAAGTAAAGAAATTTGAATAAAGTACAGACTTTAGTTAATAATAATGTATTTGTGCTGGTCCCTTAGTTGTGACAAATGGTCCATACTAATATAAGATATTCATAGTAGGGGAAACTGTTTTGGGTAGATGAGAGCTCTCTGTTCTAGCTCTGCAATTTATCTTTAGATCCAGAACTATTCCATAACAAAAAGTTATTTTAAAAAAAAAAGGGTGAGCAACTCATCCTGGTTTGCCCCGGATCTTCCCAGTGTCAGTGCTGAAAGTCTGACATCACTGAAAACCCATCAGTGAGGGCAAAACAAGAGGGCTGGTCCCAACAGTATGCCAGCCCCCGGCACAGTACAGATTCTCGAGGCACTAGGAGTGCACTGATGGACTGGCTTTCCCTTTCTGAGGTATTTGGTGGTTTCCTGCCTAATTTCTTTTAGGCCTGCAACACTTACTACTGGCCACAATCAACCTAAAAGCCAGCAAGACACAACCAGGGAGGACTTTACTTCAGTGGAAATAGCCTTGGCAAGAAAAGAAAACTTTCTCAAACACAATCAAGGTGACAAATCATGAGTAATTCCTCGAAACATGGGTATGGCAGCTCTGATGGGCTCTTCCAGCATGAGACTCACAGGATTTCAGCAGCGAATCACCTATACACACATAATAAGTCAGGTCGGTTATTGACACTCGGAGGAATGGAGGCACAGCATGGCCAGATCCGGCTTGGAAGGCAGTTCGGACAGACATCCAGTTCACACCAATAGTGCCAAATATCACAAACACACTAAAATATCACTGGAAGTGTCATAAGGTAGAAAAAATGGGATTTTTCCAGGAAAAATGGGGTTACTGTGCATGGCTGGAAGAAATACAAATGGTACCCCAAATCTTCCCTAGGCAGCTAGAACCAAAGTTACATGTCAGAGAACAATCAGCCCGCTGGTGGTGTGGTGGTGGCTTGTCTAGGGCATGTCTAGATGTACACACCAGTGGATTTAGGAACTACCTTGCAAACCTAAGCCAGTTGAAAATAAAGAAGCACCTGCAATTTGATAAGCCACTACTTTGGGGGAGTATGAAGATCCTCCACTCCCTCCCATCCTTAAAATTTACTCCCAGCCCCCGTCCCCAGACAGACATCAAATCCCAGAGGGGACCCTGTGAGCTGCGTTCTCAGGAGGAGTGGGTCCAATTACCCCGAGACCTTTAGTTGGACAAAGATGAGAGTGCAGGTTTGAGACGCTGGGGTTTTTTCCTCTGCCCTTCCTGCACACAGAACTCAACCTTCCTCCAAATAAACCCGGAGTAAATTTCAAATGCATATGGGTTTAAAAGGTAGACAAATTATTTTTTGCCAAGGCATCCACTAATTAGAAGCAGTCCAGGGCAGAGAGGGCACTGACCTGAGGTGCACAGGCTTTAAGAACTTGGGGTTTAAATCTTGCCTAGAGCCCTTACAAATTATGTAACATTGGGCAGATCTTAACCTCTAGAGCCCCTGATTTCTCATCTGCAAAATACGGATAATCTTATCCATCAGATTATTTTCAATAGTGTTTGTAAAACACCAGCAGTGGTCTGGCTCATAAGGGGCTCTGCATTCCCTCCACCGTCTCAGGGAGACGGTCTCCACAGTCTGCACATCTGTGGCAGGATGTCCCCTCACCAGCACCCCGCTGCTCTCTGCAGATGACCTCTCCTTACCCACAGAGAGAATGGCGGCAGCCAGAGGCGGTCCCTCAGCCCGCTGCCTCTGCACCGGGCCTGGGCCTTCCCTCCTCCTGACACCTCTCCTACCAGGGTCGGGGAGCCTCAGCTATGACCCTGGAGACTGGGCGGCACTGATCATCCCCTCTCACTTGAACGGTGAACTTGCCCCTTTCTAATCAGCTTTCAGGCCTGCTCAAGTGTCTCATGTTCTTTTTGTTTTTGTTTTAAAAACATTCTTCCTCTTTTAGACCCACTCCAGGTTCTGCTCTGAACATCAGTCTTCCCTCCCAGCCACACATCCTGTAAGCCTCGTCTATCTCAACATCTCCAGCTCCTCACTTCCCACTCCTCAATCCTGGCATCTGACTCCCTTCCCATCCGTCCCTTGAAAGGGCTCTCCAAGCTTATCTGCTCACTTGCCCTGGCCTCTCAGCCTCTGACACCCTTCACCACTCCCTTGCCTGGGCTCCTGTGACCTGGGGTATCTGAATTTCCCCCTCCCTCTAGGACTGGTCCTGAAATGAGGGCCTTTCTGAGCATTCAGGCCTACGCCCTCCTCTCTTCTCTATTCATGTCTGTGAGTGACCCTGTCCTTTCATAGCTTCAATTATGTCTGTATGCTGAGGAATGACAAGCTCTAACTTTAGGCCCTCTCTGCAGACCCCTATATCCAACTGCCTATGATACCTCCATTTAAAAAGAGCTAGTTGGAAGGGGGAGATAAATCGTTAACTTGTCAGACATTAGAACAACTTGCTAGGGCTGCCATAACAAAGGCCACAAAAGGGATAGCCTAAACACTGCACTTTCTGTCTCACAGCTCTGAGGCCAGAAGTCCAAGATCAAGGCGTCAACAGGTCTGGCTTCTTCTGAGGCCTCTTTGGCTTGTGGACAGCCACCTCTCCCCTGTGTCCTCCTATGCTCTTTCCTCTGGCGTGCATGCCCCTGGTATCTCTTGTGGGTCCGCATTTCCTCTTCTTAGAAGGACACCAGTCAAGTTGTATTAGGGCCCACCCTAACAGTTTCATTTTAATTTAGTCACTCTGTAAAGGCCCTGTCTCCAATTACAGTCACATTCTGAGATACTGGGGGGTTAGTGCTTCAACACACAAATTTGGGGAGAATGCAATTCAGCCCATAACAGGCATCTACTTGGTATGTCAACTTAAGATTTGTATGTGAGTCCAAAAGGCACTTCCGCATCAACAAGTCCACCATCATCTCCATCTTCACTCCTCAGACCTCATCCTCTGTCCATGGGACCTCCCCAGGATATGGCACCCATTCGGCTCACCACCTTCCATGGTCAATCCATCACAGGCTTTCTTCTCTCCATCCCTCTGAGCCAAACATGGTCCAAGCCATCACCCTCTCTCATCTGGATTATCACAAGAGCCTCCTAATTGGTCTCTCTCCCCACCCAGTCCTTCCCACCTCTGACCCACTCCCATGTGGCAGTGAAAGGGAGCCTTCTCAAATGTAATTGATCATGTGAAAATCCTCCTTCAGCCTTCCAACAGATCCCCACTGCCCTCAGAATGCAGTCCACATTCTTCAGTGACCTGCAAGGACTTATTAGGCTCTGCTTACTTCCCTTGTATGGAATTTCTTTCAGTTCTTCAAATGCAGCACTCTTCTGTCTGGGGTCTTTGCATGTACTCTTTGCTCTTCCTGGGACCCCCTCCACCTTCCCCCAAGCAAACTTACTTGCTAATCAGTTTTTAGTTTAAACATCACTCCCTCCAGGCTGTCCTCCCTGATCTCACCCACCAAAAGCTGGGTGGTTCTCCCTTTGTACTGTACTGCATAATTAATGAAGTGCCTCCTCCACTAAAGATCATAAGAATAGAAAATATGTCTGGAACCATGTCTAAAATATAACAGATATTCAATAAATATTGAATGCAAAAATGAGTGAATACAAGCATAGAATATGACAAAAGTAATAAGCTCAGTGACAGAAGACCTGGGTTTTTGTCTCAACTCTATCACTAAACAGCTACATCATAGTGTGGCAAAAATGAAAATCAGTTTGGGCCAGAAGCCCATCTTCAAAGTCTCTCTTAATTCTAAACAGCTATAATTCTTCATCTCTGATCCCAGGTAGAATACACTGCACTGCATATCCAAGAAAGAGACCTTTGCCTACTATTGATTCAGACAGAATGCCAATAGCTTAATGGAAGTGTAAGTGGCCCAAGAAAGGCCAGCAGGAGACAGAAGTAATAAAAAAGACTGCTTACTGACACTAAAAGTCTTCTAAATCAAGATGATTAGATAAATCATTCTTGACAACAACCCAAAGAGAAAACAAAGACACTGAATGCAATGACTTTTGGCCTCCCCTCCCCATCTGTGTATCTCTCTCTTCCTCTGTGTCTTTCTCCTTCCTACACATACACGTGAGGATTCTCATTCTTAATAAGAGGTGTGTGGGGTGGGGGGCTCTATGGAGATGATTATAGATCAAGTCCCCAAACTTTCTCTTAGCTTGAAGAGATTGTTATCTGTTTCCAACAAGCAAAACACAATTTGTTTTTAGTAATTAAAGCTCCTTCCTGAATTGCAAGAACCAGCAACAGGGAGAGGCTGATGCAGAAGTTTAAGAAGTCACATCTAGCAGATCTTTAGTTAGTCATGGACAACAGAGGGTCCACGTGCTACAGACCTGAAGAAAACCTGGAAACCTGCCTTTCTCTTGTTTTCTCTTCTTCCATTTGTTTTAGTAAAACAACTCCTTCTACTGTATGCTTGGTGCTTGCAAACCAAAGATAAATGTGACTGAGGTAGAAATATACATTCATAACAGGAAAGCTTCAGAGGCCTGTCAATGTATCTGCCTTATAGGGAAAGCTGGTTTGACCACAGATGCACGAAAGTTATGCAGCAATAAAAATGAGCAAATATGGAGGAATGGCACTCGCTGTGAATGCTGTGGTGCCACTGGCCAGGCATGGTGCAGACTGCTGTGGCTACAAGGGTGAATAAATTAAGACTCTTGTCCTCAAGGAGGCCAGTCCACTGTAGGGGTTCTCAGTCAGGGTTGCCCACTGAAATTACTATGGAGCTTTAAAAAAAAAGACACGGATGCCCTGTGTGTGGGAATGTAAAAATGATACAACCACAATGGAAAAATATATGGTGGTTCCTCAAAAAATTAAAATTTGAATTCCCATATGATCCAGCAATTCTATTTCTGGATATTTACCCAAAAGAATTGAAAATAGGGTCTCCCTTGTTCATAGCAGCATATTCACAATAGCCAAAAAGTGGGAGCAACCCAAGTGTCTATCCACAGTGGATAGATAAACAAAATGTGGTATAAAAATACGAGGCAATATTATTTGGCCTTTAAAAAGAAGAAATTCTGACACATGGTACAGCATGGATGAACCTTCAGGACATTACACTAAGTGAAATAAACCAGTCACAAGAAAGATAAATACTGGATGATTCTAATTATATGAAGTACTTAAATCAGGCAAATTCATAGAAGTAGGAAGCAGAATGGTGGTTGCCAGGGGCTGGGGGAAAGTTATTGCTCAACGGGAACAGAAGCTCAGCTTTGCAGCATGAAAAGAGCTATGCAGGTGGACGGCTGGTGATGGTGGCACGACCATGTCCACATGTTTATGCCACTGAGCTGTACACTGAACAACGCTTAAGGTGGCAAATTTCATGGGTTTCTTACCACAATATAAAAATAAGTGAGTGATTTAAAAAACAACCACAACATTACTGCCTGGTTTCCAGCCCCTGGGGAGTCTGATTTAATTGGTCTGGAGCACAGTTTGGATGTGGGATTTTTAATGCCTCCCAGGAGATTCTAATATGCAGCCTAGTTTGAGAACCAATACTGTAGACTGTAAACTACCACTGGTCTGGAGTTAGAATACCTGGGTTCTTCATCATTGAAAGCCTCATGAGTGCTTTAACTTTGCAGAGCCTCAGTTTACCCCTTTATGTATAAATTTTCATGGCAAACCCACCTCCTGCTTGTGGTATAAACACTCATTTCAGTTAAGCTACATGAAAGATTTTATACTTTAACAATCTTAAGGCATAAATAGTTGAAAGAAAATAACAAGCATAGAGATTATATGCTTTTCTCACTGACATCTAGATGCCTTTATTCTACCCTGAAAGTGAAAGGCATCCCTCCTCCCCTCCCTCAAAAGTCTCACAGGACCTTGTTAGCATCTTTATTGTAGCACCAACCCTTTAGCCAGGTGACCTGTGTATATGTCTGCTACCCCACAGATCTTGGTTCCAAAAGGCAGCCCCTGACTTATTCATTATCGCAGGCCTCACCATGCCTAACACACAGTGGGTGTTCAATAAACTTTTGTGAAACTGGGCTGAATTGCATTGCTTAACAGCATGTAAACCTGAGTCATTCAGTGCATTTCAAACAACATGTCCCTGTCACCAGCAGATCATTATGCCAAGGACAAGCTTTACTTCCATAAATAATAAGTATATATACAGAGCAAGACTGGTGGTCCACAGGACAAACAGATGCTGTGATAAGTAAGTGAGATCACAATCCAAACAGAGGTCCTACTGTTACTGACACCCAAGCTACTCAACCATACATATTCTTCTATTTTGATACAAATATTGGTGCCTTTATTATAAACTTGAAGGGCTAGCCAACATGAGCCCAAAATAATAACATGTTTTTATAAAATTTAAAGGTATTTTTCCTTGGATTTTTAGGAGATTATTAAAACAATGAGCTGAGTCAACCTTCCCAACACACAAGACCAGCCACTGCTGCAATGTAAGGCAGGAAAGACAAATTCATGGCTCCTTCCCAATATGTAGGTACCCCTCTTCTTATTTATTTATTTATTTATTTATTTATTTGTGTGTTTATTTATTTATTTATTTATTTATAATTTATTTTGGTATCATCAATCTACAATTACATGAAGGACATTATGTTTACTAGGCTCCCCCCTTCACCAAGTCCCCCCCACATCCCCGTTCACAGTCACTGTACATCAACATAGTAAGATGCTGTAAAATCACTACTTGTCACCAAGTTCACAGTCACTGTCCTTCAACATAGTAAGATGCTGTAAAATCACTACTTGTCTTCTCTGTGTTGCACAGCCCTCCCCATGCCCCCCCCAACACTATACATGCTAATCATAATGCCCCCTTTCTTTTCTTCCCGCCCTTATCCCTCCCTTCCCACCCATCCTCCCCAGTCCCTTTCCCTTTGGTAACTATTAGTCCATTCTTGGGTTCTGTGCTCCTGCTGCTGTTTTGTTCCTTCAGTTTTCTTTTGTTCTTCTACTCCACATATGAGTGAAATCATTTGGTACTTGTCTTTCTCTGCCTGGCTTATTTCACTGAGCATAATACCCTCTAGCTCCATCCATGTTGCGGCAAATGGTAGGATTTGTTTTTTTCTTATGACTGAGTAATATTCCATTGTGTATATGTACCACATCTTCTTTATCCATTCATCTACTGATGGACATTTAGGTTGCCTCCATATCTTGGCTATTGGTACCCCTCTTTTAATCAGGGCATTGGTTCAAAGTAGCTCAGCAAGGGCTAACCTTGACATATAATATACAAAGGTATTGTGTAATCAGTCTCATTTGGCCTTCCATAAACTCCAGCCAAGGAAATTAATTTGAGAAGGGATGTGGGAAAAGAAAATTACCATTTTTTTGAGTGTTTGCTATCTCCTAGGCCTTTTATTTTCTCATTATAGTCTCATAACAACTAAATCAGATGGTGATGTGTTCCGTTGCAAATAAGAGAAACACTGACTTAAGCAAATAGGATGTGTTTTTCTCACATACAAATGTCTGGAGGTAGGAGTTGCTGGCACTTGCTCTGGGACTCTCCTGACCTTTCCTTTCTGTCTATTGCCTCTTAGTCACAAGATGGGAGCTCTGTTTCCAGACATCACAGCAATGTTCCCCAGGCAAGAAGAAGGGAGAAGGGCCATGCCCACTGCCTGTGTTCCCCTTTCCCTTTTTTAATCAAGAAAGTAAATGCTTTCCCAGTAAGGCACTCCCACTGACTACTGCTTATGTCTGTCTTAGGCTGAGTTCTCTAGAACCTGCAATGGGGATTCTCATGTGAATGACTGATGGTGGAAGTGTTTTCAGTAAAACTTTAAAGAAAGTAAAGAAAGCAACATAGGACAGAAGGAAGAACTAGGCACAGGTGTGGTTTCTGCTGACATCTCACCTCAGCCTGATCCCACCACAGAGCCAGCCCACAACGAGGCAAGGACTTCTGGCTTTCGAATCCCTACGTTAGTCCGTCAGTGGCTGCAGGCCACCAGAGTGCGTCAGTCATTTCCAAACAAGGACGCTCCCTGTGGCTGGGGGTCACAGCAGCTGGGGGCTAGGTGCACCGTCCCAGTAAAGGAGAGCCGGACGGGCCACCAACAGCATCTTCCACAATCTTATGATCCCAAACTAGGTCACGTGGCAGCCTCCAGATACAATGGATGTTTAGAAAGTATATATTTGGTTTTTTTAGTCTCTGTAGTGAGATGTGATTGACTCTCAGGGGCCAATCAGCAGTGTCTCCAAAACAGCTCCTGCCATAGGCTTCTTATTTCTTAGAGGGAAAACTTTTTTCCTACTCTTGATGTTTCCTCCCAGGTGAAAGGAATCCCACTAGAACAGAAGTTCTCACACTTTTTGGTCATGGGACCCCTTTAAATTCAGAAAAGTTATTGAGGATTCCTAAAAGTTTTTGTTTATCTGGATTATATCTATGACTATTTACTACATTAGAAGTTCAAGCTGATAAATTTTTAAATATTTAAGTATTAATTCACTTAAAATAAAAATAATAAATGCATTAAAGAGTAATATAACTACTTTGTTTTGTGAAAAATAATTATTTTCCAAAATAAAAAAAATTATGAGTGTAACTGATACATATTTTTACAATCTTAATAGAAAGCAGTTGGATTCTCATAGCTACTTGGGCATTTGATTTGTTTTGCAATATGTCGTTTGGGCTGAAGTATATCAAGAAAATCCAGCCTAACAAAAACATACAGTTGGAAAATGGAGGAATATTTTAATATTTTCAGATAATTGTAGATATTGTGCTTTGACACTACACCAAAATTCAACAAGCAGTAGTTCCTTAAAGGTTAACTGCTATGTGGAACCCAAAACCATATCAGTGAACTTTGCAAACTTTTGTTACATTAAAATTCTCTAACCTATCTCACAGTTTGGATGGATCTTTCAATACCATGCATTGAATATTTAGGAAGTTTTGATTCAGTGAGTCAAGCAGATCTTTCGAATGTTGCCTCATTTCATTATACAGTATCCAAAACCACATTCATTAATACCACAACCAATATCATCAGAAAAGACTTTAAGCATTTTGGACAGATGTCAAGCCCATGGTGGTAGATACAATTTTTCTAAAACTCTCATTCTTGCTCATAGCACTAATTTTATCAGCAACAAATGCTGCCAGTTACCTTGAAGTGGCGGTCACTTCATCAGAGATGTTTGCCAAATGTCTGAGTTCGATAATCATAGTTTGTCAGTAATGACTGGCAAGGAAAACGGCATTTCTAGTGGGAAAAAATCTAGTTCAGTTCACAACTCAAATAACAGCACAAGTGCTTTTCCTCAGATACTATTGTATTCCAGAATGCAGCAGAAGTGTACTCAGTGGTTAGTGTAATTAAATGAACAATGTTCATCAGAGACGTTCTTGAATGAAATTCTTTTGTCTTGCTTTTCCCCCAAGTGTGTGGCAGGAAAGAACACTAGGACCAGTGGTACAGGTTTTCATCTCTGCCCTGATGCTTGCTAGGGCACAAAGCAGCTTCACCCACCTTTGGGTTTGCACCACGACTGCAAATGGCAACACAGTAAAAAGAGGCAGATACCATCTCAGCATTGTTATGAAAATATTTGTGACCTTGGTGAGCCCCTGAGAGGGTCTGGGGGGATTCCCAGTGTTCTAAGGACTGTACTTTAAGAGCCTCTGCACTAGAATGCACTACAAGGTTCACTTCGGCTTCCTTCCTGCCACTGACTTCCAGAGAGAAAGGGGAGGCTGAACTCTGCATGCCCAGCTCCTTCTCAATCTCAAGAATCAGAATTCATTTTTCCTCCCCTTCATAGAAGTGAATTAATATTGAAAATATGCTGAGTTTATTACCATTTACAAAAATGCTTACAAAAATTACTCACTCAATTTACCTGTTTAGGGAACACGCTGCCTACAGCAATGACCCTGAACAAAGCGGGTCGCTTGACATCTGACACAATCTTAGACAATTGGATGTTCTTTCCTATGAATCTGACACAGGTCTGGTTGAGGCCTGCCATCAAACAGTAGATGTTTGTGTTAGAGTTTCATAACCAATATGTCTGGGGAAGTTGTCCCTCCTGCAACAGAGAGAAGGTCTTCCCTGGGGCAGGTGCTTTCCTGGCATATTGCTCCCATCTCTGGAATCAGCAGCAGAATTTGATTTTGGCTATCCAGCCCCTTGGCAGGCAGTCACAGTGGGACTGTGAATCAAAATGCATTTCCTTCCACTCACTTCCTTGAATGAGAGAACTATTACAAAATCCAACATTCTTCCCAACAATTCAAACTTTGAGCTGAGTGACTCTGAGGCTGAAAATGAATGGTCAGTGACACTAAAAAAGCAGCCCCCAAGAGACTGTCTGGTGGCTCTTGCCACCTGATTCCTAGTTCTATCAAAGTCTGTAGCTCACCCATTTTTATTCCTGTTCTCTGAGCTACCCCATATCCTTCCAATAAACTCCTTTTGCTAAATCAGCCAAAGTCTGCTTCTTTGGTTTGCACCAAATGACACTAATTGATATCACCCCAAAGACAAATTGCAAGCTCTACCATAAGAAGCATAAACCACTTACAACTCCCCAAATCACAGTTTTCCAGGCTTGAAAATGTTAAGATCCACCAGGCGACCATTATATTTCACTGAGGCCTGGGATCTGGGACTTGCACATACTTTCACAGCTGCTGCATTCCTTTCCATACCACCTACTGTCACACCACCGTGGGAAGTCTTTCCACAGACATTTCCTAGGAAAGCTATGATATTCCCTGAACCCCTGAGACATATCCTTTTAATTATTACTTAACAGAGGAAACATTCTTTGCTGGATTTTTATATCATGCTTTTAGCACAGAATATGCTGGGAAAATGGGCATTTATGCCTTTGGTGCCATGGCCACCTGAAGCCGCAAAAAAAATACTAGAGTATTTTTAAATATCATGGGAAGCAGAAGCCAGAAAAGTCTAAAACATGACACTCTTGTGGAATTTGCTATTATCCTGATTGCCCTGACCAGTCTCTGTATAGGTGATGATGTCTGTTGATTCTCCACAGTCATCATTATCAAGCTTCTTACCACTGAACAGAGTTTGATGTAATAGGGATTGGATGTCCACCACACAGCATTCAGGTGAATACTTATGTGCTGGTGTCACAAACTCAGATGGCTTAGGGATCAAGGAGGCAGCAAAACTGAACAGAGCAGACTGGTGAGGACAGTGACCAACAGAAGAGCTTATGCCTCATTTCAAGGAAGGAGGCTGACATTCCACTCCTGGGAGGCTGCCGTACAAAGGAATTTATGAGCTTTGTAGCCATAGGCAAGCCTTGTTTCTTTACTGTATTTCACTTTTCACATCATGACATGAGGACAGAAATAGAGTTGTTTTGAAGTTCAAATGACATAGGAGTATTGAAATATGCTCTGTAAAATTTTGAAAAGGAGGGGTTACGATAAACTGTCTAGTCCCACATTTAACAGCTAAGTTTACATGCCCTCAATGTAATTATTTAGTAGTGCAGAGACGAAAGTGCCATGAAATTTTGCTCTTTAAATAGAGGACATTGATGGGTAATAAAGAAATTAAGAAAGTCAAGTGTAAGGGTATCCACATGCAGGCAGGGAGGCAGAGAGTAAAGTCTTTGATAACCAACGGCAGGATTAAAATAATGGCCCCATGGCAATGCCTGTGTTTTAGACCTACTGTGGTAGCTGCTTGCAGTTTCTGAAACAGCCTATTAATCTAACAATTATAATTATTATTATATTATCAAGTATAAATATATTTTCATATACTGTATTAATTATATATAATTAATACAGTATATACATTTTTATATTAAATATATATATACAATAACTTTCTTCAAATGTGACATTACTGACTATACTTACAATGAGTTGACATCTGGAAATGCAGCCAGTTCATAGCGATCAAAGAAGGGAAGACTGTATTTCTTCTGGGCAAGCTACCCTGGTTATGCTCAGTCTTGACAGTAAGCAGAATGATGGAGGGTATGCCAAAAACCTAAGAGAAAAAAAATAACCAAAAATAATTTTGTTAAAAGATTTGTATCTAAAAATTATCATCACAAGAAAAAAAATCGTAACTATGTGTGGTGATGGATGTTAGCTAGACATACTGTGGAGATCATTTCATGGTATATACAAATATCAACCATTATGACTGAAATTAATATAATGTTAGATGTCAATTTTATCTCAATTTTTCAAAAGGGGTTTGTGGGCAACCATTGGTAACAATTGGTACAAAGGCTATCTGAAAAGAATTAACACAATACTGCATTTATTCAATTAAATGCCAGTTGTATTTGCATACCTTGTTAAAGATCTTCTCTCATTCAAGTCACAATAACCCTACCAAGGAGGTAAAAAAAACCACAAAAAACCTCATTTGCACTTATGAGAAAAATAAGGTTCAGACATCTTAAATACCTACCCAATGCTACATAGCCAGAAAGTGATTTTGCTGAAACTTGTCCCCAGTTGTGTCTAAAGTCCTTGTTTTTTCCATGAAAAACCAATAGCCTAAATGTCCATGTTGCACAGACAGATGTTTTGCTCAGCGTATAATGCTTTAAAAAGGTTGTATTTATTACAAACATTCAATATTCAAGAGTCATCACAGAAAAATCTGGATTTCTAGCTGTCAGGGAAGACAAAATATTGCACAATCTAGCAAATCTGCTTGCTGGAATATCTGGCAACCTTGGATGTCCAGGGCCTTTGGCATTGTGCACTGGGGCAGGTTGGTGGCTCTCCGTCTTTGAAGGGGCCAGGCATGCCACATCATATCCTACTGACTTATATCAGCCAGCTCGCTGACTTCCCTTGCCTGGCCCTTGTAAACATTGCAGTTTGTCCCTCTCCTCTTCTGCCCAGCATGTGTTTTCATCCCAAAGGGAAGCTGATACATTCTCCTCTAGCATCCCTGGGCAGGAAGTCCAGGGAGCACTGTGAAACACACACTGTCAAAGTCCCGCTGATTGCCTGTGAGGTTCATTTGAATTGTGTGCCAGTGGCAATGGTGAGGATTTGAATGCTACTTTAATCGAGGTATACGAAACCATCATGTTCTTCCCTCTGCTTCCTGACCAGAAAGGCACGTGCATCTTTGTTTAGACATTAGTAATGTAAGTATCCATTTCACTCCAGGTCTCATGAGAGGAGGTACAGAACTTAACTGATAAGACACATGACTCTTGAGTTTGAAGCAAAATCCTTGCTTGCTTGAAAAAAAACACCCTGTTCCTTACCAACCACAAATAAATGAAGTCACCTTAAAGGATATCTAATATCCCAAGTTTAAGTCTTATAGTACCAAGAATCATTTGATCTACATAGGTCAATGGGCTTACAGGTAAAATTAAATAACTAAAAATTACATACACATATACACACACATTGTCAAGAGAAATAACTCACTAGTAAGTGGTTTTGCCCTGTGTCCTGGAAAAAGTCTTCCTTGACTAATCCAATCTCTCATACTATTTCCTCTAAGCAGTCAAGTATTCAGTCTATATTATGTTATTTTATACTTGCTGAATTATTAGTTCTTAGAATTGGATTGTAAAATTTAAATGCTGAAGGAAAGTTACAAGATTATTCAATCCAAGCCTTTCATTTTATAGATGAAGAAACTGAAACCCAGAAAATTTAAATTATTTGCTAAAGTTCACAGAGATAGCTGATAAAGGGCACGCACAACCTGGTGCCATGGTCTATACACCCCAACATACACCCATTTATTACACACCCTCTCAAGCACACTCTGAAAATGGTGTGGCCTGGTTATGATGTCTACAGTTCATTTTTAAATACTTCAGCTCAGATGGTGTGATATAAATGTGTGTGTTTGTCAGTCTCAATGCACACTGTAGGGACAATTGCTTGCCCTAATCAAGAATTCACAGCTAGCATTTAATCAAAATGCCACATACCAGAGAGGAATATCACAAGGCTTCAGCTACCTTCAATCAACACCAAAGGCTTTCCTAATTATAATAATTGCTATTCATAGCCTTTCCTTGGTGAAATTAGTGACACATTTATTAGCATAATGGATACTATAAATGAACTACCATTGGTAAAATTGGTGCTGTTCAAGATAAAATGTTTTTAGAGATGCTCCTTACCTTTTCACAATCAAGGTGAACCCTTCACCTTTTTCCATAAGGATGACACTCAGGGCTAGAATCAGAAATAGCCCTGTGTCCAGCCCTGCTTTCAGAGAATTCTAGTTGGCTGATCCCACTATATGGGTAACTGAATCCTGCCTCTAGCTGAATTACCTGTGTCTAACAAGATGTGGTTAGAGCAACTAAAGAGAAGAGCTGGGACTTGCTACAATTACAGAAGACATTGTGTGAACTGTTCCCGAGCCTACTTACTAATGCATATTTATTACATGGGTGTCCATATGTGTGCAGAATTTCGCTGAAGACAGCTTTGAATATAAACTACCTATAGTGAGATTGTTAGGAAGTATCCATTGTCACTTACCTCTAAGACCGGTGGCTACTGACACTTTCCAGAAAGAGTCTAACAGCTGTGAATGACTATTAAAAGTCAAATTGTATCCTTGAAAAATTCATATGTTGAAGTCCTAACCCCCCGGGACTTCCGAATGTGACCTTATTTGGAGACAGGATCTTCACAGAGGTAATCAACTTAAAAATAAAATCATTAGGATGGGTTCTAATCCAATATGACTGGTATCCTTATAAAAAAGGGACATTTGGAAACAGATACAGACATAGGAAGAATCCATGTTAAATGAAGGCAGAGATCGGGGTGATGTGTCTCTAAACCAGGGAACACAAAGATTGCCAGCAAACCACTAGAAGCCTGGGCAAGGAACACCGTCTCTTATAGCTCTCAGAAGGAACCAGCCCTGTTGGTACCCTGACTTAGACTTCTAGCCTCTAGAACCAACTGCAACACTGTTGTTTAAGTCACCCTGTGTGTTACTTTTTACAGCAGCTTTAACAAACTAATATAGTAGCAGAATAGGCTTAGGTCTATTTGTAACAAGTCTTCAATAATTGTTTGGACTGTTAAGTCCAGTTTTACAAGGGTTACAAATAGTTACTAATTCCAAAAATATCTAATTGCATTGAAAGCTACTCTTGCTTAAAAAAGCTACCCAACAGAGGATTCAAGATGGCTGTGTGAGAGGTGAAATAGAGCACTCCTGCCAAAATCACAAATAGTATGAAAATATAGTTAATTAATACAACTAACCCTAAAACATCAACAAGAAAGAAGGCTGAACCAGACTGCATAAAGACCTTAACGAACAGAGCAGATCTCACGAAACAGGGTAAGGTATGAAAGCCTTAATCTGGCAGGACCCAAGCCCTTCCCCTACCCCAGCTCGCAGGCGGGAGGAAGAGAAACTGAGCAGGGAGTGGGTGGAAGCCTGGGACTGCTGAAAACCTAGCCCTGGAGATCTGCTTTGGGAGCAGAAACCTATATTGTGTGGTGCTCTGGACGTTGGGGAGCTCAAACAGGTGGAGTGCTTAAGAGACTGAGATTCCGGCTGCTTGTGGAGGAGAGGATCCACACCCGGCCACTCTGTGTCAGAGGAAAGAAAGGCAGGTGGTCTGAGAGGCTTCCTAGTAGCAAGGGGGCTGTTGAAGGGGTGGGGTTTGCATGGAGCTTGCTGCAGTGGGAGGGGAGAGCTGGACAAGGTTGTCTGGGTGCGCTCTGCCCAGCTGGTTGGGAACTTTGAGGATCTGAAGGCGCCCCATTCCCTGGCTGCCTACTCAGGTCCGAGGTCCCCCTCCCCCACTGTGACAGGCAGCCTGCTGCACCTTCCTCCTAGCCAGCCAGCACTGGATCGCAAACTGGCAGTTACTGTGCTAGCATCAGGCCAACCAGAGGGAGGCTCCGCCTATAAAAGCTAGAGACACAAAGCACAGAGGCTGACACCTGTGTGGTCAGCCCACTCGCTCTGACACTGGAGACAGACACTGCAGACGGTAATCAGGAAACAGATCTTTCCTCCCCCCAGGTACCAGCTCTGCTCCCCTATGACACCCAACCTCACTCTAGGGGCTGAGCAGCTCCAGAGACTGGAGCTTCTAGGCACTAGTGAGCACCACACAGGAATATGAAACATCAAAAGAACATGGTTCAGACCAAAATCTCACAACCCCAGAAAAAGGACCAAATGAAACTGAACTCACCAATCTTCCTGAAAGAGAGCTCAAAATAAAAATTATAAACATGCTTATGTAGGTCCAGAAAAATATTCAAGAACTCAGGAACCAATTTAAGTCAGAGATTCAATCATTAAGAAATTTCATATCTGAAATGAAACATACAATAGAGGGATTTAAAAGCAGATTAGATGTAGTAGAAGAGACAGCAAATAGAATAGAAATTAGAGAAGAGGAATACAAAGAAGCTGAGGCACAGAGAGAAAAAAGAAACTCTAAGAATGAAAGAATATTGAGAGAACTGTGTGACCAATCCAAACAGAACAATATTCACATTATAGGGGTATCAGAAGAAGAAGAGAGAGAAAAATGGACAGAAAGTGTCATTGAGGAGGTAATGCTGAAAACTTCCCCAATCTGGGGTAGGAGATAATCTCTCAAGCATGGAGGTGCACAAATCTCCCAACATAAGGGACCCAAGGAAGAGAACATCAAGACATATAATAATTAAAATGGCAAAGATCAAGGATAAAGGCAGACTTTTAAAAGCAGCTTGAGAGAGAAAAAAGATCACATACAAAGGAAAACCCATCAGGCCATCATCAGACTTCTCAACAGAAACCTTACAGGCTAGAAGGGAGTGGCATGATATATTTAATGCAATGAAGCAGAAAGGACTTGAACCAAGAATACTCTACCTGGCAAGGTTTTAATTTAAATTTGAAGGAGGGATTAAAAAATTTCCAGATAAGCAAAAGCTGAGAGAATTTCCTCCCACAAACCAGCTCTACAGTGCATTTTGGAGGGACTCCTATAGATGGAGGTTCCTAAGGCTAAATAGATGTCACCCAAGGGATAGACAAAGAGTACAGAATATGATTCATAACATGAAAAGAATGGAGGAGGAAGAAAAAGGAGGAGAAAAAAAAAAGAACTTTTAGGCTATGTTTGTAATAGCATACGAAGTGAGTTAAATTAGACTGTTAGATAGTAAGGGAATTACCCCTAAACCTTTGTTAACCACAAATCTAAAGCCTGCAATGGCAATAAGTACATACCGATCAATAATCACCCTAAATGTAAATGGTCTGAATGCACCAATCAAAAGACATAGAGTTACTGAATGGATTAAAAAAAAAGACCCATCTATATGCTGCCTACAAGAGACTCACTTCAAACCCAAAGACATACACAGACTGAAAGTAAAGGAATGGAAAAAGTAATTCCATGCAACTAATAGTGAGAGAAAAGCAGGAATTGCAGTACTTGTGTCAGACAAAATAGACTTCAAAACAAAGAAAGTAACAAGAGACAAAGAAGGGCATTACATAATGATAAAAGGGTCAGACCAACAAGAGGATATAACTATTATAAATATCTGTGCACCTAACACAGGATCACCTACATATGTGAAACAAATACTAACAGAATTAAAAGGGGAAATAGAATGCAATGCATTCATTTTAGGAGACTTCAACACACCACTTACTCAGAAGACAGATCAACCAAACAGAAAATAAGTTAAGGACACAGACGCACTGAACAGCATATTAGAACAGATGGACCTACTGGACATCTACAGAACACTCCATCCAAAAGCAACAGGATACACATTCTTCTCAAGTGCACATGGAACATTTTCAAGAATAGATCATACACTAGGCCACAAACAGAACCTCAGTAAATTCAAAAATATTGAAATTCTTCCAACTCAGATCATAAAGGTATAAAACTAGAAATAAATTACACAAAGAAAATGAAAAAGCCCACAAACACATGGAAGCTTAATAACATGCTCCTAAATAATCAATGGATCAATGACCAAATAAAAGTAGAGATCAAGCAATATATGGAGACAAATGACAACAATAATTCAACAACACAAAATCTGTGGGACACAGCAAAGGCCGTGCTAAGAGGGAAATACATTGCAATACAGGCCTACCTCAGGAAAGAAGAACAATCCCAAATGAACAGTCTGAACTCACAATTAATGAAACTAGAACAGGAAGAACAAATGAGGCCCAAAGTCAGTAGGAGGGACATAATAAAGATTAAAGCAGAAATAAATAAAATTGAGAAGAATCAAATAGAAAGAATCAATGAAAGCAGGAGCTGATTCTTTGAGAAAATGAACAAAATATGTAAACCCCTAGCCAGACTTATCAAGAAAAAAAAGAGAGTCTACACACATAAACAGAATCAGAAATGAGAAAGGAAGAATCAATATAGACACCATAGAAATACAAAGAATTATAAGAGAATACTATGAAAAACTATACGCTAACAAACTGGATAATCGAGAAGAAATGGGCAACTTTCTAGAAAAATATACAACCTTCCAAGGCTGACCCAGGAAGAAACAGAAAATCTGAATAGGCCAATAACCAGCAACAAAGTTGAACTGGTAATCAAAAAACTACCTAAGAACAAAACCTCTGGAGCGGATGTTTCACTGCTGAATTTTATCAAACATTTAGTGAAGACATAATACCCATCCTCCTTAAGGTTTTCCAAAAAGTACAAGAGGAGAGAATACTCCCAAACTCATTCTATGAGGCCAACATCACTCTAATACCAAAACCAGGCAAAGACACCACAAAAAAAGAAAATTACAAACCAATATCCCTGATGACCATAGATGCAAAAATACTCAACAAAATATTAGCAAACTGAATTAAAAAATACATCGAAAAGATCATCCATCATGATCAAGTGGGATTCATCCCAAGGATGCAAGAATGGTACAACATATGAAAATCCATCAACATCATCCACTACATCAACAAAAAGGACAAAAACCACATGATCATCTCCATAAATGCTGAAAAGGCATTTGACAAAATTCAACAGCCATTCATGATAAAAACTCTCAAAAAAATGGGTATAAAGGGCAAGTACCTCAACATAATAAAGGCCATATATCACAAACCCACAGCCAACATCATACTTAACAGGTAGAAGTTGAAAGCTTTTCCTTTAAGATCGGGAACAAGACAAGAATGCCAATGCTCCCCACTTTTATTCAACATAGTTCTGGAGGTTCTAGTCATGGCAATCAGAGAACACAAAGAAATAAAAGGCAGCTAGATTGGCAAGGAAGAAGTCAAACTGCCCCTGTTTGCAGATGACATGATATTGTACATAAAAAATCCTAAAGAATCCACCCCAAAACTACTAGAACTAATATCTGAATTCAGCAAAGTTGCAGGATACAAAATTAATATACAGAAATCTGTTGCATTCCTATATACTAACAACAAACTAGCAGAAAGAGAAATCAGGAAAACAATTCCATTCACAATTGTATCCAAAAGAATAAAATATCTAGGAATAAACCTTACCAAGGAAGTGAAAGACCTATACCCTAAAAACTACAAGACATTCTTAAGAGAAATTAGAGAGGACACTAAAAATGGAAACTCATCCAATGCTTTTGGCTAGAAAGAATTAATATTGTCAAAATGGCCATCCTGCCTAAAGTAATCTACAGATTCAATGTAATCCCTATCAAAATACTGACAGCGTTCTTTAACAAACTTGAACAAACAGTTCTAAAATTCATATGGAAACTCCAAAGGCCCTGAATAGCCAAAATAATCCTGAGAAGGAAGAATAAAGCAGGGGGAATCTCGCTTTCCAGCTTCAAGCTCTACTACAAAGCCACAGTAATCAAGACAATTTGGTACTGGCATAAGAACAGACCCATAGACCAGTGGAACAGAATACAGAGCCCAGATATAAACCCAAGCATATATGGTCAATTAATATACGATAAAGGAGCCATGGATATACAATGGGGAAATGGCAGCCTCTTCAACAGCTGGTGTTGGCAAAACTGGACAGCTACATGTAAGAGAATGAAACTGGATTACTGTCTAACCCCATATACAAAAGTAAACTCAAAATGGATCAAAGAGCTGAATGTAAGTCATGAAACCATAAAACACTTAGAAAAAAATATAAGCAAAAATCTCTTGGAGATAAACAGGAGCAACTTCTTCACAAACATATCTCCCTGGGCAAGGGAAACAAAAGCAAAAATGAACAAGTGGGACTATATCAGACTAAAAAGCTTCTGTACAGTAAAGGACACCATCAGTAGAACAAAAAGATATCCTACAGTATGGGAAAATATATTCATAAATGACATATCCGATAAGGGGTTGACATCCGAATTATATAAAGAGCTCACGCACCTCAACAAACAAAAAGCAAATGATCCAATTAAAAAATGGGCAGAGGATCTGAACAGACAGTTCTCCAAAGAAGAAATTCAGATGGCCAACAGGCACATGAAAAGATGCTCCACATCCCTAATCATGAGAGAAATGCAAATTAAAACCACAATGAGGTATCACCTCACACCGGTTAATATGGCCACCATCCAAAAGACAAACAACAACAAATGTTGACAAGGATGTGGAGAAAGAGGAACCCTCCTACACTGCTTGTGGGAATGTAAACTAACTATTTCAACCACTGCGGAAAGCAGTATGGAGGTTCCTCAAAAAACTAAAAATAGAAATAGCATTTGACCCAGCAATTCCACTTCTAGGAATTTACCCTAAGAATGCAGCAGCCCAGTTTGAAAAAGACAGAAGCACCCCTATGTTTATCGCAGCACTATTTACAATAGCCAAGAAATGGAAACAACCTAAGTGTCCATCAGTACATGAATGGATAAAGAAGATGTGGCACATATACACAATGGAATGTTATTCAGCCATAAGAAGAAAACAAATCCTACCATTTGCAACAACATGGATGGAGTTAGAGGATATTATCCTCACTGAAATAAGCCAGGCAGAGAAAGACAAGTATCAAATGATTTCACTCATCTGTGGAGTGTAAGAACAAAGCAAAAACTGAAGGAACAAAACAGCAGCAGACTCACAGAACCCAAGAATGGACTAACAGTTACCAAAGGGAAAGGGACTGGGGAGGATGGGTGAGAAGGGAGGGATAAGGGGGGAAAAGGGGCATTATGATTAGCACACATAATGTACAGGGAGGGGACACAGGAAAGGCAGTATATACAGAGAAGACAAGTAACGATTCTATAGCATCTTACTATGCTGATGGACAGTGACTGTAATGGGGCATTTGGTGGGGACTTGGTGATGGGGGGAGTCTAGTAATCATAATGTTGTTCAAGTAATTGTACATTAACGATATCAAAATAAAATAAAATAAAATAATAAAATAAGGTACCCAAGAAACTTGACAGTGGAAGAACCACAGTGACACAACCTAAAACCAGTCAACTGGCTCTATCCAAAAATCTACCAGGTGCTCACCTGCAGTCCACAAAGCTGTGCTTGTCTTATTGTGGCAGGGGAGAATGCACAGCAAAAGGAGCCACAGAGGTCACAGTAAGAGGGTACTAGAGAGGACTTATAAAACCTGGGCTTGGTAATGCTTTGGGCTTTGCTCTTAATTGTATACTGTCAGGAACTGGGCAGATTCTACCACTGGGTATTTTAATAAGTCTCATCCAAAAAGCAGAGGGAATAAAGTGAAGCTAAAGCTGTTATTGGTAAAGAATCAAGAGCCACTCATATTAGCCCTTGAAGGGAGGAGATTTCTGATTTTGACATTGTTCTTTTTTTTTGTATGGACTAATAATCTTTAATGATTAATAGAAGACGTAATATATTTCCACTCCAGAACTTGTAGTTAAATAATACCATGGTTTCCTTTGGTACCACTTTTTCTAGTTCATTTTAGTGCAGCAACCTGGGAGTAGTCAAATTTTTCTCCTCAAGTTACCGCTCATTGAAAAGATGGGTATAAAACATCCGACAGACCTCTTCTGATACCCGGAGCTCTACCAGGCCTGGAAGCCTTTCCTCCTTTGGAGTGGATACAGTGCTTGTCACGCTCCCCGCCCGCCTCTAACGGAGGGCTCCTCCTAGCTGGCGCCAGGCCTCGAGGGGAGCGACCCCTCTTCCGGACCCTCGCGGGACCGCCGCTCCCCTCCGGCGGCCTAGCGCCCGCAGGGTTCGCGTGCTCCCATTGCACTCGTGGCTCCTCCGCAGGCGCCAGTCGCGAAGCGCTCGCGCGGCCGCAGGGACCAGCTCTCGCCTCCCTCTCTCTGCCCTGGCCCCGCCGCGGGGAAGGCGTCTCTCCAGCGCCCGCCCGTCACGCCCGGCGCCCGGACGGTGAGCCCGCACTCTCCGGAGGTCTCCGAACTACCGCTTCCCAGCCCACACGGCTCCCACCCGCGCCCGCGCTGTTCTTTTTATACACGCTCAGGTGTGATCATGGAGTCGTCATGTTTTTCTCTTACTCCATTGTAGTCGCAGGGTGGTCCTGCATAATGTTGGCATTCTGTGACATTGTTGATGCAAGGTTTTAACCATGAGCGCCAGGCCTACTCCCCTCAGACCTGCTTTTCCCTTTCCCACCACTGATCTATCTCAACATCATTAAAAGCAGGGTAGCTGGATAATGTGATGCAAGAAGAGCTATACCACATCACCTAAGAAGTACTCGTGGCAAAAAGGAAAACCACCAAATCTGAATCGAATTAAGCCTCTAGACCATCACTGCCCAATAGAAATATAATACAAGCTACATACATGATTTTAAATTTTCTGGCAGCCATATTATAAGAAGCAACAATAAAGAGGTGAAATGAATTTTTGCATATATTTTATTTAGCTAATATAACCAAAATATTGTCATTTTAATATGTAATCAATATTAAAATATTAATAAAATATTTCACATTCTTTTTTCTCCGTAAGTTTTTAAAATCTGGTATGTGTTTTACACATACAGTACACTTCAGTTCACTAATTAACATTTTAAATGCCCAGTCTCCACATCTGGCTAGTGGTTGCTGATTGGATAGTACAGCTCTAGAAGTAACTCCCAGCCTTGTGCAAATACAAAAGAAGGATGCATCTCTCCATCAAAGAAGAAAATAGCCTAATCTGGAATTTGTGAAATTCTACATGCAGGATTCAGTTTCTTCAACAAAGAAATGGTAAGGGAAAAAAAGGAGAAACTTCTATAGAGCAAAGAATTCTTGAGGAACATATTAATCAAACACAATCTGTGGGTCCTGTTTGAATTTGGATTTGAAAATTTTAATTGTATGAAGATTTTCTTATAGTCATTTGGGAAAACTGAATATGAGAGATTGCCTTTTAGATGATATTAAAAATTACTGTTAATTTTTTTGGATGGGATACCGCTATTGTGGTTATATTAGAGAAAGAAAGAAGTCCTTAGCTGTTAAAGATATATGCTGAAGTATTTATGTGTAAAACAGTATATCTGCAAGTTGCTTTAAAATACTGCAGAAAAAAAGTAAGAGGGAGATAAATGAAACAAAAATGGCAGAATGTTGATATGATGGGTGATGGGTACCTGGGAGTTTATTATCCTGTTTTTTCTAATATTGTGTATGTTTTTATATTTCCAGAATAAAGTGTTAAAAATTAGTGTGATAAAAGGAAAAATAACCTATATTTAGGTTTATTATCTTAGTGAAGCAACTGTTAGCAGGATGCAGGCAGATAGAACTCAAGGTCCAGTAAGGCATAAGCAGAAGGAAACTAGGTTCAAGGCTTCTCAGTAAATAAGAAACCTCATCCTGGGCAGCTGAGAAACTTCAGCCTGAGGAAAAAAAGGAAGCTTTTCTTTTCTTTTAGTCCTCGCTCAGCCACTGCAACAAACTCCAACCAATTACGTGAATTCCTCTGTTTTTGTGCTTATAAACCCTAGACACTGACAGCCTTAACAGCATCTGTCCTTGGAGCCCCTCCCATTTGCAGGAGTCTTTTTCTTTCCTTTTTACTCCTCCTTAAACACTTTGCTGGTTGCTGCAACTCTAGTCTGCTGGTTTCACTCTTTGTTGCCTCTGAGACACAATCCTGTGAAAATCAGCATCTCAGCCAGTAACATTAGTTGTGAAGTTTCAATGGTGCATACACAGGTCAAAATGTATCAAATGTACTCTTAAATATGTGGCTTCTTGTGGGGGCCCGGCCTACAGCCGAGGCTGAGCCCCACTCTAGCTGGACAATGCCCTAAAGATGGCGCCTGCTTCCTGCTCACCACCCTTTCCCCTCTTCCCTGTTGGGGATTGGCCCAGCAGACTTCCGTACCCGTGCACAGCTCGTGCTGCCCGCTTAGAGTGGCGCGTGACACCTATCCGCTTAAAGGTCACGCATGATACTGTCCCGGATTGGTTAGGTGACTGAATATAAGGGAGCCCGCCGGGAGGGAGAGGAGCTTCCCGACAACTGCTGTAACCGCCACAAGAGATTAGACAATAAAGCCTAGAGAAGAATCAAGACCTTGGGCGTGTTGCTTCGGTCCTTGAAGGGTCGCGACAAGTGGTGCCGAACCCCGGGAATCACTAAACCTCGTCGCGACCTGATCCGCTGACCCTGGTGCCTGCTGATGAACATCGCTGGACGCCGTTCGGTCGGCTGGCCAGACTGGGAGAGGGAACCGAGGAGGGTGAGTGGATCAGCGAGCAAACTGAAAGTATACGTGGCAGGGCAAACAGCAGACAGTTGCGGTGGGTGTTTATGTGTAGTGTGTGTGTCCTGTTAGTGTTTGTGACATTGTTTATTATAATATATGGAATGAGGAGGCGCCAGTGAAGGTTCGCAGAGCAGCGACGAAATCAAAAGGTTTGCAGAGTGGCGACGAAATCAAAAGGTTTGCAGAGTGGCGACGAAATCAAAAGTTTCGCGGAATTAGCGATGTAGTCCATCTAAATCATAACTAGGATACTTGCCCCTTTAGAGAGAGGATGGGGACGGAGGACCAGGATTGGGTTTACACCTATTTTTGTAATTAGGAAAAAGTCTGGCAAGTGGAGATTATCAAAGACTGTTTCTTCTCCATCCCGCTTCACCCCAGAGACTGTCAAAAGTTTATTGCCACAGGGCATGGCTAATAGCCCCACCATGTGTATATAAAGAAGGCCTTACAAACTGTCAGGAAACAGTTTCCCCTGATAATCATCTATCATTATATGGATGACATCCTTTTGTGTCATGAGAGCAGCAGGGAGCTAGAGACAACCCTCAGGGTCAGGGTATGGTGGAACGCACCCACCTCACCCTCAAGAATGCCTTATATAAACAAAAAGGGGGAATAGGAGAAGATTTTAGAACACTGGACAAAAATGGCCGCAGTGCAGCAGAGCGGCACGGCCAACAATCCAATCCAAAACACATGCCTAAAGTTTTGTGGAAGGATGTGTTGGAAGGAACATGGAAAGGCCCGGACCCAGTGATAATCTGGACCCGAGGCTCGGTTTGTGTTTTTCCACAGGACCAGCAGAACCCCGTTTGGGTGCCTGAACGTCTGATACGCAGAGTGGAAAACCCCGGAGCGGAGGTACAAGATGATAGCACTGCTTCTGCTCCTGCCGTGGATCCTACAGCAGGCGACGGTGAGCCAAGCTGCAGCTGCAGCCACCGCCGCACTGACTATCACCATTCCTACGGCAGAGACGCTGAATGGTCTGTCCCAGGCCACTGCCTCGGCAATGACAGCGCAGAACGTCATCAATGGCCATTTTAAGAATGGGATGGCCTTGGTCAACCAACGCATGAACCTTCTTCAAGAACAATTGGACCTCGTGGGGGAGGTTTTGTCTGTGGGCTGCGTCCATTCTTATACAGGGGTGTATTACTGGTATTCTTTTTCATAATTATTCTAAAGCTGCCAACTTGTCCAGACAGTTAGGCAAGATGTTAACCACAAATTGGTCCAGTGAGCTTGACGAGCTCACCACTCAGCTACGGTTAGAAATTTTGAATGTTAGCTCCAAGAAGGTAGAGATGCTCTCTGTAGCTCAAATAGCTGAAGCTGTGTTAAACGCCACCAAAGCCTGGTCAGGTGTAGGTGTCATAGGAATATTGCTAATTGTGGGCCTCTCCTGCTTGGGAGGAAAGTCTGTTACAAAAACAGCAACAGGGAGAACGGAAGGTCCTGTTGCAGGCCATGGCAGCATTAGAGGAAGGCATCTCCGCTAGAGTATGGCTTAATATGCTGGATCAGTAGTCAAAGACGGGTAAGATCGGGAGCTGCACATATCAATCTAAGACAGGGCGCAGACCTAAGCTGTCTGTTGCCTGAGGACGGGTAAGAATGCCACAGACTCCGGACGACCTAAGACAGGCATGATCCTGACAGCCCTTTGGTTATAAAACAATAAAGGGGGAGATGTGGGGGCCCGGCCTACGGCCGAGGCTGAGCCCCACTCTAGCTGGACAATGCCCTAAAGATGGCGCCTGCTTCCTGCTCACCACCCTTTCCCCTCTTCCCTGTTGGGGATTGGCCCAGCAGACTTCCGTACCTGTGCACAGCTCGTGCTGCCCGCTTAGAGTGGCGCGTGACACCTATCCGCTTAAAGGTCACACATGATACTGTCCCGGATTGGTTGGGTGACTGAATATAAGGGAGCCCGCCGGGAGGGAGAGGAGCTTCCCGACAACTGCTGTAACTGCCGCAAGAGATTAGACAATAAAGCCTAGAGAAGAATCAAGACCTTGGGCGTGTTGCTTCGGTCCTTGAAGGGTCGCGACAGCTTCTTACTTAATTAAACCTCAATATAGTTGTTTAACAAAACAATCTATTATAGAACTGCATGTACTTGGGAGCCCAGTATATAAGTTCTCACATATATTATCTCAAATGATGAGGGAAATAATTTGTTAGAACTTTCTGTTGCAAGTGACAGAATTTCAATTCTTTCTGTCTTTAGAAACAAAAATGAGGATACGATCATGGTCAGGCCTGGTATTTAATTTTATCCTACTTACAAGCGGGTAATTCAACATGTTACTACTCATGGGTGCTGGCAGAAGCACATGCTCCTGGATCAGAGACAAAGGACTTTACTACTCATGGCTCACTAAGCAGTATGAGAATCAGCATATTTACTTTAGTTCCCTTGACCCTGAGTGTGGGGTGACAAACTGGCTCAGATGAATGCTCTGCACACAGTAGGTTCACATCACAGCTGAGGAACACTGAGCATGGAAATCCATCACTTTTCTAGCAAGCAGTAAGCTGCTTTTTATCCTGGAGGCAGACATTATCTCATCCTTCAAGGTTGTTCACTGAAAACAGAACTAAGAGAAATGGTCCAGTAAAGAGTGGTCAGGGCCTTGTGTTCTTGGTACAACCAGCAAAGAATTGCAAGGGATTGCAAGGGAGCCATGGAGGGCTGTCTATCTCAACAATTATTAGATAATGTAACTGATAAATTCCTCTATGGGAGTAACTTACAGCTTCAGGCATACCTGGGTCAGGGAGCTCACGTGATGCATTTATGCTTCTCTCCATCTCTCAGCTCTCTTCTCTGCTGTGTGGGCACTAGTCTCAGACACACTCTTTAATGTAGTACAGTTACCTCCCATTGGCTGGGCATGGCTCATCCCCCTTTCCTTGACCATGGACTGTGACCAGGGCGGAGACTGCTTTAGTTGGCCAGGATCAGAGCAACTGTACACAGCTGAGCAGCTTATGTAGCATGCAAAGCACCATGTAAGGAGGAACCATTCATACCACACACCACAGATCTGCATATGAATCACAACAATTTCCAACAGATAGAAGTAAAATACCCTGAGGAAGGTGCTGTATGGAAAACCTTGACCAGGGTCATGTGTCCATCCTGAGCTAGGAGTTGGGGTCAGTCCTACCCAAACCACAAAATGGTCCCCTGAAGTGACACTGAGGAGCATATATCAGGGGTGGGAATGGAAGTTGTGCAGACAAAACCAACAGATGATGCCTACAGATGCCCACTACAGGCCAATACTATTAGCCCTATTTTCTAGATAAGAACACTGAGATTCTGCAGTTAAGGAATGTGCCTAAATCATATAAAACTGCAAGAAGGGACAGAATCAAATGCAGAAGTGTCTAATTCTAGAACACATTCAGTGTCCATTTAACCATCCCGATTCACTGTCCTTAAGCTTATTTATTTGGTGTTTAAATCCCTTCAGTGAATGTTCCCATTTTACTAACCCAATCTCAACCTCACCATTCCAAACTGAACCTGCCCTAGGAAGGAATCTTTACTGTGCTTACTCATGCCTGTTGGGAACCAATAATCCTTCATCTTCTCATTTGAAAAAACAATTCTCTCCAAAACTCAAAGCCTTATGCTTCCTTAAAGTTAAGATCAATACTTCCATCACAAACTCCAAGTTCTTTCACAAAATCAAAGATTTTATTTTTGAAGTAACTCCAACTCACTACTCAGTTCCCCCAATGAGGCTTACATGCTGAGAAGCTGGAGGTCATGGTTTTCCTTACAACATATTAATAGACAACTTTTGGAGCTTCTGGCCAGCCCGAAACTCCCCTTCTCAGAATTCTTTCCAACCTCTACAAGAGTGGACAACTAGCAGCCATGTTTGCATTGCTAGAAGCTGAGATCTGGCAGTACCTCCTGTTCAGGGTAGGGAGCTGCAATAGAGAGGACCATAGACTCAAATTTTGACCCTAGGCTCCAGGAAACAGTGAGAGCCATTTTGTAGAAAGAGGAAGAAAAATAAATAGACTCTTTATGAGGAATTAGAGAGTACAAGTTACCTCTTCCTGGAAGCTTTCCAGTTCCCGTTTCCAGTCAAGGCCTGCTGGCACTGCCTACCCTGATTTCCATGTAAGATCCTCTGGATTCATCTGAACTAAACTCCCTCTTCTGCAAGCAACAGAACCTAGGCAGATCTAACCCAAGGCAGGGTACAAAGTAAGCTCTTACACTTGGCGACTACGATGAGAAGGCTAAGGTTAAATGTTATTACTCATTACACAGTATCCAGCCATTTATTTGCCAGGGTTACTTATATTTGTTCTTTAGTGATGGCGCTGGTGGAGGGAGGCTGGTGAGAGGGGGCAGAGTCCCCCGTGACTTAGGCAAAGCCTTGGAAAAGGCAGGGCAGCAAGAATGTCATGGAGGGGCAAGTTGTGGGATGCTGAGGAGACAGAATTAGGCTGATCCCGTGAGAGGGAGAAATGAGGATGACTCCCCAAGTCTCAGCCAGGTCAGTAGGGGCAATAGTGGGGCCACCCACCAAGTCCAAGAAGACAGCAGGGCAAGTGAGTCTGAGGGGAAGTGAGGAGAGCTGGGGAGAAAGACACATGCAGAGGCTTTTCTACCTTTTCTGAATTGCTATAGCACAGAGAGTTGGAGAAACCAATTTTTTATTGAGTCAGGTTCTCCCTTTTATTACCATCGCTTTTCTCAGACTCAATGACAGCCTGTTATTGGATTTTTTAATCGGACAAAATTGATGTTAAAGGAGAAGAATGTATTATTTGAGGCCTCAAGGTTATATCAATTTTGTTGGTTCTCAGTGATCCACATCCTGCATCAGGCCCTTCATGGATGAGACTCTTGGGGAATCCTAGATCAGACCTGGGGATGCAGGGAGAAGGGGGAGAGTGTTCAGGACTCTCTCCTCCCCTTGCCTTTCTTCACTTCTCACCAAGGACTAAAGGTTGTCTCACTAACGGAGAGATCTAAGAAGAAACAGCCCTGGGAGAGCAGCCTGATATGCAACCCCACCTCAACAGCTAGCTCAGAACGAGGACGACAGGGGTCTGATTTGGGGTGGCACATAAAGAAGACAGGAGACACTCCAGGGTAAATAAAGGTTTTAAGAGCTCCATGCCTCCATGTCCCCTATTGCCCCCTTGGCCTCCAAACATGACATTATTGGCTAAATACATCTTTGCACTTGGTTAGCTGATTGATGGCCACAACTACTTGGCTCACAGCTCCACCCTCACCTTTGCACCAAGACTGAATTTCCATTTGTCCCAGGGACACTCCCTTAGAGTACCAGGCCCCCCAGCCTATTTCCTTCTCTCCAAGGTTTCCAAATTCTGCTCACACACTGCCTTTGAGTTACTCTTATTAAAATACCAATTTTAACAAGTCATCTCCCAGACCCAAAGGTCTGACTGAAGCTCCTGGTCCTTTCCATGTCTGTGCAAGGACCACCCCTTCTTGGCTGGCTGGCCAATCTTCTATGTATTGCTCATTTTGGCACCAAGCCTACAGCTAAATAAAGTCTACACTAAAATAATCCAGGAAAGGCAAGCATAACATTTTTTTTATTATTATTACTACACATGAAACACATGAATACAGTCTCACTGCAAAACAAAAGAAAAAAAGAAACTACAGAAATATAGAGAAAACAAATAGCTCCCTGACATCCATTCATATTCCTCTCCCCAGAAACCATCACTGTCATCAGTTCGCTTTCTCCTTCCAGACCTTTCTGTGCTCTTTTAAGGATGCAAAGAAACAGTTACGTTTTGCTTGCTTTTTTTTTTACATAAAGGAGATTGCTTGGGGGTTTCTTGGTTGCAGCTTGCTTTTTTCATATAGAAATTTGTCTTAGAGACCTTTTCCAAGTTGCAGAGGATTTTGTAGGATGACTTTACATAGTTCATTTTCCTGTTGATGGACATTGAAGTTGTTCCCAAACTAAATAATGATTTCATTTTAGTACATCTTCCATCACCTGAAATTATCATTTTTAAATTTTTATTAAATAAGCATTTAAATAACAATGAGAAATAAAGGATGAATTCTGGACTCTTTGGTATTCTAATTTGTTTTTATAGCTGTATATAATAATCAAAATTTTACTCCTAGATTTCAGTAGCATTATAATACTTAAGTAGCATTATAACAAAATAATTTAAGAGAAACAAAATAGAAGGTCCATACTTTGCATTTCTCTTTACATATAAGATTTTGGGCCTTGGGCAGTATATTAGTTACATGTAGCTGTGTAACAAATTACCCCCAAACTTAGTGGTAACACATTGATTATCTTGCAGTTTCTGAATGGCAGCTCAACTGGGTGCTCTGTCTTGGGGTCTCACAAATTCAGTTAAATTGTAGCCAGGCCTGGGGTCTTTCTTGGCTATTAGCCACAGACATCAGTTCCTCATGGTGTGGGGCTTTTCACAGCGCTCCTGGCAATGAGGCAGTTGGCTTCACCCACAGAGAGAGCTCAGTGACAGACACACAAGGAGACAGAGAATTAGACAGAAACCTTAGTCTTCCTGTAACCTAATCTCAGAAGTGACACTCCATCACTTTGGCCATATTTTATTCATTTAAAGGAAGTCAATAGGTCCAGCTTCCACTTGAAGTGAGGGGATTACATAAGGGGAAGAACCCTGGAGGAGGGATCATTAGAGCCATTTTAAAGGTTTACAATTAATCTGACCTCTCTCTAAATGTTTTGTCATGTGTAAACACCAATCTTATAGAAGACATTGTAAGGATTCAAAGAATTAAAATATGTAAAGTGCTTAGAACAGTACCTGGCACAGGGTGAGCACTAGAGAAATATTAGCTAAGTATGGGTACAAAAAGAATGCATATACCCATTCTCTGCAATACACAGAGGTAAGTAAGTACATAGCGGTTATTCAAGAAATGCTGGCCTGAAATGGCCCATGATTACTCAAAAGAAGTTTGAGCATGTGGAAATTACCCCAGAAACAAAAGTACTTTATAAAGGTAAAAGTTCCTACCATAATTACCAGGGGCCTCACTGTCACCTCTAAATTTCCCACAAGCTTTCCCCTTATCAGAAATTTCCAGGCAGCAAGCTCCAGTGCACTCCTGAGTCATCTCTACATCTAAACAGAAAAAGCCCTGAAAATGCACACCATTCACTTGATTGCAGAAGTTACCCAATTTGCAAAACCACACAATTTGTAAGTTACAGAAAGAAGGACAAGAGCTTGTCTGCCTAGCTGGAGCATTTCTCAGTGTGCTCAGCAGTTTCAGTAAAATAAGGGGCTCACCTGTGAGGTTTTTTTTTTAAATATAGGATCCACCCTGACATTTTAAGGAAAGAAAGGTTACTCATTACACCCCTAGTCTTTAAAGGATAGTGCAAAGTGGGTGATGGGTTAAGGAGCGGTGGCCTGTCCCTTTTGTACAATCCAGGACTCCCTGTGTGAGGGAAAGGAGGCCAAACTGTAATCCAGCAGTTGTGGCAAATGAGTCATGAATCAGGACATAACAAAAGGCTGGAGTCCCCTCCCCCAGCTCCCCAGGCCACCGATTCCTCCATTAAACACAAGCCCAGAAACAGCAGCAACTCTCAAGGGCAAATAGACAATTGAACTCAGCTCACAGGCCCTCCTGGTAGAGAGTGATCTAGTCTGCAGTGTCCAGTGTGCAAAAGCCACCTTTTTCTGATTCGAAATTCCCAAGGAAGAAGGAAGACTGGAAAGGCCAGCCTGGCAGCCTGGAGAAGTCACTGATGTGAGTCAACAGCACACCTACCAGCAGCAACTGCCCAGAGAATTTTTGTTGTTGAATTACCCTGGTCGACCTAATCATGAGTGCAATGATATGAAGGAGCAAGCAAGGAGAAATTTCTCCATACCGTGGGAGGCATCTGCCAGGTTAAGACTAGATGAGTTAGGAGTATTTTTAGAAAAATAAACCATATTCTCTCTACAGAGGATTGCTTTTCTGTTCTTTGTTTCTACACCTCCAAAGCCAAATTGCTTTTTAAACAACCAGGGTCTAGCTGGCTGGAACACTGAAAACTCAGGTCAACTTGGCAAGGTGGGGACCCTGCTTCTCCCGTGAGAGCTAGTAAGCCCCGGGGGCTAGGGGAGGGGGGATATTGAGAGGCCAGAGGTGGAGGGAAAGAAAATTAATTCTGGTAATAAACTCCACTTGCTTGAGTTTCAAATTAAAAGTGGAAAGTATTCTATTTTCTCCAATAAAAGTGAAACTGTGGGTGATTTTGTTGTCACTGTTATGATCTTTATGCTATAAAAAGGTAAAAGTAGGATGAAGAGAATACAATTTAATTTTTTCCTCTCAAGATCAACTAAGGAAATTTATGTAAAGGGTGCCTACAAAATTCAGTGCTTTATTACAGGCTATGCAACTGTTTTCTGACTGTGTTGAGTATGCTTAACTCCTTAACCAGAGTGTAAAAAGGAGTCAGGCATAATGGAAAGGCATATAGACTAGTAGTTAAGGAGGAGGGCTCTGAAGCATATCCCAGCATTATCAGCTTTGCGATCTTGAGCAAATGAATTTCCCTGTCTCAGTTTCCTCAACTATAAAATTGAGATGATAATAATAGTACCCGTCATGTATGGTCATTGCAAAGTCCTTAGAACTATCCATGTCTAGCACATAGTGGGCACTCAGTAAATATTAGTTATTATTGTTTTGTATTCATTCCCCAGAGCACCCTTCCCAAAACTCAGATCCAACAATGTTACACTGCTTTTCAAAAATCTACAGTGGTTACCCCAGTACAGTAGTTACCCCCTATCATTGAGGTAAAGGTGTTAGGCTAATTGAGGATCCCATGAGTCACCTGATTTTCTCCCCCATATCCCAGTGCACTCCCAAATCCGTATCTCACTCACTGTGCTTCGGCTCCAGCAACAATGTCTTTCTTTATGCCCGCCCTCACCCCACCTATTCCACTGAAATCCTCTTCCATGAGTGGTTATTGGCATCGTTCCCCTACTAGAATATAAACTAAATGAGAACCATTCTCAGAACCCAAACAGTGGGCGGCACATAATAAATGCTCAGGAAACATTCAGTGAATGATGGAATGACATCACATCACATAAATTTTTTGCAAGATTTAATTCAAATCCCACCATTCCATGTACATAGTCTTCCTAGATACCCTTTATAAGATTAAACTTTACTTCTTTTGGGATCTATCAGTGTATTTCTTAGATTTTATTCATGGATATTCATTGATATTAAACATTCACTAATAATATATATATATTTTAAAATAACATCTAAGGACTAAGTAGTTCTAATGATGAACCAGGTTCTTGGCATGTATCAAATTCATTAATCCTCACTATCCCACCTATAAAATAGACACTGTTCTTGTTCTTTTACAGATTAGGAAATGGAGATACAGAGAAGCTAAATAACTTGCCTGAAGTCACCCAGTCTTGACATGTTCCCCACCACAGTCTCTCCTACAGCGAATCATCTGATTCCCATCTAGCCCCTTCTCCCTAATTCCACTATCAGCGGCTCAAAGGACGCAGAGAAGCAACCCTGAGCACACTGCATACAATAAATAAACGTGTGGTTCACTCACGCTATCATCTTTCTAGGGCTTCTGCTGGGTGTGCAGGGTGTGTCTACACTTGTATCAAAGCCTTGGGCTTCAGCGGGATCTCCGAGATAGCAAAGCACTGTGCTGCACTGGAGGGTCACCCACTCTCTTCCTGGGGCCTCACAACCCAACCCACATTTCTGGCATTCCTAGGTGATCTCAAACTCTCCTTTCAGCCACCTCTGTCCTTGAACTCCCTCTCTGGCCTGCTATCCAAGTCAGGGGCGCTCAATTCCACGAAGCCTTCGCTAGGTCCGCTGGTAAAGGAATAGAGTATACGTCCTCCCCACCCTGGGGAGCAGGACCAAGAAGTGGCCTTAATCCACCCTTAACAGCCCAACCCTAAATCCCGTGCCGGCTGCAAACCAAACCTGAACCCCTTGTCCCGCGGCAGCCCAAAGCTCCGCGTCCTGACCCCGGGTTCCTGGCTAAGAGCCCGCTGGCCTCACAGCACGCGACCTCATGCGCTGGTGACTCAACCTGGTTAGAGAACCTCTCGGTTTTTTCCGACCTGTCCAGGCCCGCCACAGGTCGACCCCGCCCACTACCCAAGTCCCCGCCCCGCCTGAATGGTCCTTCGGCTTGGCTTTCGCGGGTGTGGCCTGAGGACTTCGGCGACGCCTTCCCGAAGGGCGGCCCCCTCCCCAAGCCGGAAAAGCAGACCCTGCACGGCCACGAAGAGCCGGGCATGCTCACTGGCGCAGGCCGGGCCCGCAGCCCCGGCAGGAAACGCCGGCGGTAGGCGGCCCGCTGCGCTGCCAGCTGGAGTCGGGCGGAGTCGGGCGGAGCCAGCGCCTCAGCGCAGGGTGGCTCTGCCAGTCCCCGCGCGCCTGGGCGGTCGCACACGTGTCCAGGCGTCACGTCCGCGCGCGTCCCCGGGGCTTGCGTCAGCTGCCGCTCCAGACGCTGGTGGGCCGGGGTTCTGCCCGCCACTCGGGCTCGCAGCCCGCGACGACGCCGGGAGGAGGAGTCTGGGGGAGCAGAGGGGTGTTGGGAACGCCGTGGGCCGCGGAGATCGTCAGTGTGGTCCAGCGCCCCGCCTGCCGGACGCTGGACGTCTGCGCTGCCGGGTCCCTGGCTGGGCGTGGTGGCGTTGCCCCGGAGCCCGCCGCCCGCGGGGCGCGCACCGCCTTGACCCCGGCGGCCCCGCGGCAGGCAGACAGTTCCATGGTTGGTTCGGAGCGCGATGAGCCGCCCGTCCTCCACCGGCCCCAGCGCTAACAAACCTTGCAGCAAGCAGCCGCCGCCGCAGCCCCAACACGCTCCGTCTCCGGCTGCTCCCCCGGCTGCCGCCACCATCTCGGCTGCGGGCCCGGGCTCGTCCGCGGTGCCCGCCGCGGCGGCGGTGATCTCGGGCCCCGGCGGCGGCGGCGGCGGGGCTGGCCCGGTGTCCCCGCAGCACCACGAGCTGACGTCGCTCTTCGAATGCCCGGTCTGCTTTGACTATGTCCTGCCCCCCATCCTGCAGTGCCAGGCCGGGCACCTGGTGTGTAACCAATGCCGCCAGAAGTTGAGCTGCTGCCCGACGTGCAGGGGCGCCCTGACGCCCAGCATCAGGAATCTGGCTATGGAGAAGGTGGCTTCGGCAGTCCTGTTTCCTTGCAAGGTAAGCCCAGGTGCCACCCACGTCATCTCTCCCAGGAGACCTCCAGCAACTCCTGTGTCCCCCTACCCACTCCTAGACTCTTAGAGGCAGGTGGCATCTTGCTTATTTAAATATAAAAGAATTTGTTTACACTTGTTCACCCTCCCGCTTGCCCCCCTGTCCACTTTGGGAGTAGCTCTAGGCTGACAGTTGTCCGAGCACTGACCCCAGACTAACTGGCATGCGATCGCTGTTAGAACACATCACGTCTCTCCCCGCTGGTGCCTGCATACTCTGCAGACTTGTGCTCGGTAAGGTACAAGTAAAACCGGGAAGCTTACTATGGGGGATTGAGGAGGGAGGAAATGGGAAAGCTTAAATGCACCCTTCACCAGCACTGGACTATGAAGGATTGGTACAGATTCTTCCTTCACCCCGCGCCTGCCTTCTGCTCACCCCTGACACGTGGGAGCCCTCGGGAGTGTAGCTAAAAAAAGGGCGCCTACAGCCTGTTTTCCTTCAGCGACTAGAAAACCCTGCAAGCCACGCCTTTACTCCCTCCCAGCCTTCTGAGGACTGGGGAGTTGTGTTTTTTCACTAAGTGGCATGAAAACAAGAGTTGATCTGCAATTTAACAGGAAGGGCAGACAGGAGAGCTGTTGTTAAAGCCCATCACTTAATTTATTTATTCAGTTTAGAAAGTTAGCAATGCTCTTGGAAAAATGCGAACCACTAAGACCAGGAAAGTCAAGCGAAGGGCCAAGACCTCTCACCTCCTTTGAGCTCTTCCTCACTGCATTTTCAATGACTACATAGTATTGCATTGTGTGGTCATTTTGTAACATCTGTTGACCTACATTTATCACTTAAAAATCTTCTGGAGCAGTTTCAGAGACATACCTGTCTATATTACTGCATTATAAGCTAGAGTTGTACCATAAAGTTCATATTCTAAACTCAGAAATGAAAATAATGTCCTTGGTACTTTTGAGTTTTTTTTACCAAAGTAACTGTTCTGCCTGTTGGGCTGATCAGGCTATCTTGAATTTCTCCTTGGTGCTGCTTATTTTTATAGGGCAAGAACTTATTTTTAAATTAAAATATCCACCAGAGAATTGAAGCTTGGGACTCAAGTCAGTAAAATGAGTGATTTAAATTTGGTCTGTGCCCTGCCACAAATCAAGTTTAAAATAGCATATTCAGATAAGGGTTTGAATCTATGTTTGGGCTGTGGGTTTTCAGTCAACCTGAATAAATTACTCTGCTTTCAGTCACAGCTCATATAATGCTTACTAAGCCACCCAGCCTGGTAGTTGTTTCTCATAAAATTTAGACAACATATTTCCATAATTTCTTAGGGTCATGAAGAAGGTGGCAGTCTAGTGATCAAGAGATTTGGTGGTGGTTGACATGACAGTGAATATTCTATGTTTGAGATATATCATGGGGGAGATGCCCCACAGCATTTCTGGGAAGCCATCTTGGGAGACCTTCACTGTCCCTCGACTTTGTGGCTAACAGAAGAAACATCTTTAGGTGAATTTCAGACCACAAATGAACAGTTGATAGAAATAAGTACTCTATAATTTATTTTTAAAAAGAAATCTCATAAGAACACTGAGTTGCTCCCAAGATAGAAAAGGAAACAGTTATACTATATGACATGTAAAATTTCACCTTCAGGATCTAGAACTCTGGTTCCTGTTGAAGCATATATATTTCCTAATGTGTAACATGCTAGAGAAGTCTTTCTTAAAGAATAGTTGGGAGTCAGGTACCCAGGGTTTCTGTACATGTCAGTGATTTTACAAGTCCCAATTCTGTATGAATGCAATTGGGAAAAGCCATCACTTTGAAAGCTGATATTAAACAGGGTCTATCTACCATTCTCCTAAGGACCAGAAATCAAGCCTAGAAATTATCTTGGAGTCACTTCTGTATGTATGCAATTGGGTGAGATTTATAAAGCTGGATGGAGTGTGCATGCTTTAATTTAGTTGACCAATAATCCAAACTATTGACAGGCCCGCTCAGCCAGTTAGTTTGGATAAACCAAACCTGGATGTCTACAGAGGTTTAGCAGACAACCAAAATACAGTTGGGGAGGATGAGAGTGTGTAAGGCCTATGCCAAGCTTCAGCAAAACAGGTCTGACCACAAGCCCTTTGGCTAACACTTGCTCCTGGAATCACAGAGACTGCCTTGTCCCTGTCCCTACCTGCTCTCCAGTCTCTCTCATGGTCTGGTTTATGTGAGAAGACCAGTGTTGGGTAAAAAGTACCAGAGCCCAGGCCTCAAGAGTTGCCCTGTACTGCCTGAGAGGCCACCTCTGGGGGCCTTGATTTCCTCATCTGTGGGGACAAACTGCTTGATTGCTAAGAAGCTTGTAGCATTCCATGAAGAGAAGGGAGGCAATGTGGAATGCTTACTGGAATGTGTACCAGCTGTGCTGCGTGGTCATCTTTTATTTGCCTTTTTTTGAGGAAACGAGTACCCACAGAGAGGTTAAGTGTTAAGTGACTTGTCAAAGTTACATAGTGGACCAGTCCATGAACGCTGCATCTGAAAGGCACACATCCTTTGTACTCCTCACTACCTAGGGACTTTGAGCGCACACGCCAAGCCTCCAAATCAGAATTTAAGGTTGACACCAGTAACAAAACCATCTGACTAGATGAGTTCACCAGATGGGCCTCTGATGGGAACATCCTAATGAGACAACATATATATTCACACAATGAAACAACATGGCAGGAATTTTTTAGGGCGGGTTGGGTGGGGAGATCAGGGGAGGAAGAGCCTACAAACCTAGTATTTGCGGGGATTCGTCACAGCTCTGAACTGCTCCTGCTTCAGTTGGCCCCAAGATGGATGTGTTACCAAATGGCTTTCTTAGATAGGTGTTGGGCCACTTAATTAAAGGCTAGAGTGCTGCCTGCTCCTTTGATAGAGGGCACCACATGCATTATTAGCTCAGGTCTCCTTTTAAAGAAAGGATCTCAGAATATGGCTCTCTTCCACTTGTGATATTTTTAGTCCATTCTATAGCTTGTTCCATGCCTGAGAAGTTTTGACATCCTGTTCCCATATCTCAAACCCACCACCTCCGTGGAGCGTGGGTGTAGGGGGAGAAGTGAAGGTTGACACATTTGTGCCCCAGTCACCAGTATATTTTAATATCAGCCAAGTATTTCTCTCCACAACTCTGGGAAATGCCAAACCACTGCAGCCCACTTAAGCTATAATACCTTTCCTTTCCATTTTTGTCTTTGTCTTATCTAAAAGTTTTTAGGAGCATAGCTCCAACTAATTGTTGACCTGGAAAACCTTAGTCAGACAAGTCTTCCTTGTAGTTGGATTCTGACAGTGTTGGGGTTTTTTTCCTTAAAAAGAAAAGTCAGATAATCCAATTGAAAGTTAAAAGCTCCTCAGTGTGGACTCATGTAGTCCAGGGGAGACGAGCGCTACATACCAGCAGGGGAAGGTAATGCCAGGCAGAGCATCACCTGACACGTGGCCCCAGGGGTGGGAGGCCTCCAAGAGCAGTGCAAAGGTCTGGGGACTAGAGACCACTTGCCACCTCCAAGAGGGAAACTTTTGCTCAGCTCTGGCTGATGGGCAGGGGTGGGAATGTGAATGTAGACCTGCCAGACCTTTAGATTTGTTCAAGAAAAAAACAGAAACCTGGATTTTTAAAATGTTAAACATCTCAATTTTTTTTTGTTTTTTTAATATTGGCCAAATTGAAATTTAAAGCCAGCACTTGCAGGCCAAATTCCCACCATGTTTGCAGACCAAATTCCAGCTGCCAGTGTTCCACCTCTGATCTGGTTTCTTGTTTAGAATGCATACAGTGAGCCTGCAACTCATTTAACTCCTACATATGTGAACTTTGGAACTCTGATAGGTCCCAGTTGTAGATGATTTTATAGCGTATTTTCTTTCCATCTATACTTTGCCAAAAGATTATTCTATCCTGGCCACTGGGAGACCTGAACTGTTGTCTTAGTGACTAGAGGTTTGATTTTTGTACAAAGTCAGTTAATTTCTTTGCACCTGAGTGTCTTTATCTTTAGGAGAAAGAGTTAAATCTTTTTTGCCCTAAAATGTAGGCATCTAGGAAGCTAAGGGGAAAGCTAAGTAGGCAGGAGACAGAATGAGTTCTCCTGGCTTTGTATGACCTCAGTCCAGTCACGTATTTCCCTGAGCCTATTTGTTCATCAGTTAAGAAGAGCAGAGATTACACCTAGCTGGTGGGCACTATGGCACTATGAGGTCAGTTAGAGGTGCCATAGAGGCCTTTTGCTTTACAATAGCAAATGGAAGATGGGTGGTATTCAGGTGGTTGTTAGGTGATGGGTAGTCAATCACCCAGAAGTATGAGGGGGGTAAGTCAATTTGCCAAAACCATTTCAAAGATCTCTTCTTAACCTCAAAAATTCCCCAAAGACATCAATCATTTACTTTGGAATTTGTCCCTGTGACCTTCACTACTCACTGAAGTTGACCAGGTTGACTCATAAAAGCAGGTTCTGGGAAATACCAGAGTCTACATACATTGACCATGAGGCTCAAGATTTTAAAGAACAAAACTGACAATATAGCTTTTGAGTGTAAAATTAAGAACAGAAGCACTAGAATGGTATGTTGAAGTACTAAAGAATAATGCTGATTCTACACATAGTTGGCTAAAAATTTTTCACAGGTCACCAAAGCCTGGAACTGGAGTAACTCACAACTAGTCCAAGTTGATCTTTAGGACAACCAGCATAGCGGACAACCAAAAGGTCTGGCCCACAAAGTCCCCAGCCTGAGACTGGACTACATTCTCCTGTTCTGCCTGAGAGCCCTTTTTTGAAGACCCTTATAAAGTGCCTATATACAAAACTATAATAAGACGTCAATGTAAAATGTCTTAAGAGCCAGACTTACACATCTGACAAAATTTGTGAATGCTGGCATTTCTCATTCAGACCGTAAGATTCCCACTTCTTGAACGGGGGTACATAGTAGGCACACAACTGCTAAAGTGAACACGAGCATTCAGCGCCCTTGTGTGTTGGTGAGTCATGAAGGACATGATCATACATGGGGCATTAGAATGTGATTCCACTCTAGATATCCTAAAAAGGAAAATAAAAAGCTAAAAAGTTTCCCTCATCAGATGTTATCTTTATATTAAATTTTAAGAGTATACTTTCTAAGGCATATGAGAGATTCTGAAAAGTCCCTAACAGAATTTCATCACTTTGCCACAGATGCCCATCTTCCTCCATTAGTATCTTAAAAATTGGGAAACTGTCATTCTCATTTCCAGTTGGGTTAAGATTTTATGTAATGATTTTTTCAACTGATAGGTTCTGAGATAAAAGGTTGCCACAAATACTGTAGAAATGGATGGGAGATACACTTGTGTTAAATGTGTGGGCCTGGGCCCTATTTTAAGACTTTGAATCAATGAAGGTAGTGTCTTTGGGTCACTGACTCCCCCAGGATGCCTCTTACTCTGGTAGTTTTGAGGGCAGGCTCTACTCCAGCCTCCTGGCCCAGATCCCCATCCCATCCCCACTGTGACAGGTTTGGTGACTTCTCCAAACCTCAGTGGCTTATTGGTGAAATGGAGTGAGGGTTGTTATGAGGATCAAATATAGTAATAATTCATGCACAGTCCTAGCACAATCCCAGCACAGAGAAGGCATTAAGGAAATGGGACAGTTAGAAGCTAATAGGAAGCAAATGGCCAGTGTCAGAGTTCGGTCCAGGCATAAACTTTAAAAATAAAAAAAGGAATCATCTTTATTTTCTCCCATAGATTCTCCCATTGATTCTCCCATTGAGCTTCTCTTCCTCACTCCTAATCGTGTAGGTTTTCATAGAGCTGGATAAGTCGGCCCTGTCATCGGTTTTTCAGTGATGATAGTGTTTTTTTAATTTCAATGCTTTTAGAAGGGAAAGCCTAGTTAGATTAGGCAACGTTTTTTAATGTGTGTATTCTATTTTATACATTATACATCTTTAAAAGTTATGATCATTATTTTAAAATGTAGACATACTGAAAGTAATATAAAATTAAAATCTTCTATAATCCCCCCACCTAGAAATAACCACTACCTATTTTTCTGTAAACTTACTTCTGTATCAGTAGTTTTTCCACTCAAAATAAAGCAGGTAAGATGAGGAATCCACACCCTATTTCATAACCTGTTTATTCATCTAATACATCGACTGCTTTTTCACATTGATAAATAGTCCTCAAGGTCATGTTTCATGGCTATATAGTATTGCAATTCCATAACAGTTCCAGAATTATTTAATCAAGCTCCTGTTTGTGGTCATTAAACCATTCTGTTTTCCTACTGTGATTTTAAAAAATTAAATTAAAAAATACTGCTATAACTGAATCCTTGTGCATAGGAAAATCATTTATTTCCTAATGATAAATTCCTAGAAGTTGGATGGTAGGGCCAAAGGATATAAGTAGAGATCAGAAGCTTTTGATGGTAGAGCCAGATTGCTTTCTCACTTAGACTCATTTACAATTGAGTGCCCATTCCTCTCTAGCATCACCAACAATGGGTGTTACCCTTTTGTTTTCTTAATACTCCTGCCTGCTTTTCTCCCTGATGTAACCTCAAGCCAAAGGCAGCTCCTCTTGATTAGCCACTAACCTTTCATCATGCCCCCCTTTGCTTTGGAATCTCTGGAAGCCCTAAACTCTCTTCTTCCTTCAAACCATCTGCCTAGCCAGCCAATGGCTCCTTCTCCATTCTTCTGAAACTCTGAATCTAAGAGGAGAGAGGAAGGTGTCCACAGAGCCCTTCTGAAGCAACGGAACCCAGTCTGGATTCCCGCCCACAGGGGTGGTGGTAGAACAGTGTTATGGACCATGGGTGGCTTTGCCCCTTAAGAAGAGGAGCTGGAAGATCCCAAGGGTGTTATGGGGTGGTCCAGTGAAGTTGCTTGTGGACAGTGTTGTTTATCTTGTCTGAACTCGGTTTATCACCTCATGTTATCCTCCTCCTTAACACAGTAAAGGAACTAGGACACTGTTAGTAACTGCCCCACCCCCAAGGGATTTACCAGACGTCAGATAGTTTGTAAGTTAAGGGAGCAGAAAGCGCAGAATGAGCCTTGTAATTACACATACAATGTCTCTCCTACCTCAACATCCTGCCTCTTTTGCTACCCACTGCACCTTGCTGAGGAAGTCATCCCTCTTCCCATTCCAGACTCACAGAGTGGCTTCCGGAGGGATGGCAATGGTACCAGAAAGGGCCATGGCCCCTTATTCAGTTGCCAGGTAAAGGACAGAATGCCCCATTAAATTTGAATTTCAGATAATTTTTTTGGTGTAAGTATAATACAAATATCGCCTTGGACATAAACAGACATTGTGTATTTTTATTTGTTAAATCTTCTAACCACTTAAGTCTTCTGGTGAATTCAGTTGCTTTAGTCGAGAAATAGACTGCTGAGGGGCTGCAGCCCTGTTTGAAGAGTTGTCAGGGCAGTTAATATGATTATGCAGGTGGGAGCCTGGCATGGGAGGGGAAGGGTCCTGAAAAGGGGGCTTAGTATCAAGGTCCTGGTAGTGCGGCATGAAGCCTTTAACTCTGGTTTAGTTCAAGACGCTTTTGTTTGCCTGAACATTCACTCTGAAACAAGAACCAGTTATGTGTGGCTGCCTGCAAACTCTGGTCAGATAAAAAGCAAACTTGGTGAAAGACAACATTTGGTTAAAGTTTCTAAGATGAAAATAAACCCCTGCCAGCTGGGCGTCTTTGTAAGGCCACACGCACCCCCTCCCCAGTAGCAGGATGTTCTCAGATTACTGCAATAATATTACACCAAATTCTTCCATCAAGCGACCTTTAGTAAGAAAGCTGTCTGCAACATGGGGTTTGTTAGGCAAAAGAGGAATTGTTGAGCTCAAATTTGAATTAGAATTGCCCTCTCCAGAAGAAAGATTATAAAGTTAAATGTCAGTATTTCCTTAGTCTCACCACTGTTGGACAGTTCTAAGTGATACTAGCTTCGCTTCTCATATTATCTATGAAACTGTTTCTGTGTTATTATTTCTGTGTTAATTATTATCTCTTTACCCTACCTCATAGTGGAGGTGAGGAATTTGTCATTTGAGTTAAGTGAAAATTTGTGAAGGTTCTCAGAGGAAAAATGCTGGACAGGTACAGGTTGAGTATTATAATCAAGTCACAAGAAGAGGTTTCACTTTCTCCTGTTGCCCAAGTCTGAACTTCTCCACTGTTAATATAGTCAAAGGATGAGTTATAGACAGTTTGACAGACCTACTCAGAAGTGACATGGTAGGCTCAATTCAAGGTCATACAGGGCACTGCGTACTTGAGTTCTTATCATTTTTAAGAACTCAGTGGTTTTAAATACATTTAAGGAAGGACATATAGCCATCAAAATGAGAACTGTGTGGCTGTTTCCCCATCTATGTAAGGTTTCAGAAAAACTATAAACACATCCACCCCAAGTAGTGTATGTAAACAAAATATGTGAAAAGCCTTAATCAAAAATAACAAACATATAGCGATTGAAGTCCAAAATAAGCATTTTTCCTTACATGATCTCAAGGTCTATTGAGTGTTTTTTTTAATTCTAGTTTCCACAGTAAGAGTTTGCATTAAAGTAAAATTAACATGGTGGAGAACAATCATCTTTGAATAAATAAACCTAGTATTTATTTGTTTACCAACATATTTCAGGTGGGCGGGAATCAGGCAATAAAATCAGTAAATCAATTATCAAAATTAAGAGACCCATAAACTAACTGAAAAATAACCTGTGATCACTCTTTGGTATTTTTGGAGCAGATAAACACATTTTTAGTCACAAAGGAGCTAGCTTGAATTGCTAGAAATTCTTTTAAAAAATGGTGAAATTTAAGTTCAACTGGTTAAAATGTTAAGTTTTACCATGATTTGGGTCTTATACTAGGTTTTAGCTACTCCCATTTGAGTAAGTCTAACTCTATATATTGGTTTATATACCCATTCCATAAACCAATATAATACGACTGTGTTTATTAGGTAATTACGGGTGTCTAGTGTTTGACTATGTTTCTGACGTATCTGACTATGTTAAGAAGACAGGGACTTCAACCAGTCATCTCCTAATTATTGCTGATCATTCATAATCAGTTATACTGCCAGGAATTGATCCCTCCAGTTGAACTCATATAACTCCGATTCCATTTCTGGGTTCACCACCCCAGTGCTCAAAAGGGGTTACCTGTGTAAGAGAAAGGGGCATGTAAGTTTAGTTCCTGGAGCTCCTCTTTCAGATGTAGTCTGGCACTGAATAGGAGTTTACCTGGTACTACTGAACATGGTGGATATGAAACTGTGGTGGCTGGAAACTTAGTTCAGGGCCACAAACATGTCAGGTGCCCAGAAATCTTCAGAAGGATCAGAGGAGCAATAAAGAAGGCTGTGTTTTCTATGAGGATCAAAGAAGTGTTGGTTATTGTAACAATTAATGTCTTCATTGCAAAATTTTATTGACTGACTAAAATGAGTCCCAAGAGCTCCTAGTAAATGAAAAACTATTAACTTAGTTGCATTTACATGTAGATAGGTAGTTAAAAGTATATTTTCTTTAAAAAAAAAACTATTAAAACAAAATTTAGTTCATTCAACCAACTCTGCAAAAGGAATCTCTATCCCATAAAAGATAAATATGCTAACTCAGACTCTGGATTCTTTAACACATTTTTATTTTTATATGACTTCAAATTTGTACAACAGCTACAGTAGTACAAAAAAATTCCCATGTAACCTTTCTCCACTTTCACCAGTTATTTCCTTCTTGCCCATTTGCTTTATCTTTTGTGCTTTCTCCACTCATACCTATTTTTTTTAAACTGTTTGAATACAGAATTTAGGCATATTGCTTCTTTACTCCTACAGGCCTCACTGTGTTTCTCCTGAAAGCAAGGACATTTTCTTACATAATTCTGGTACAGTTATCAAAACCAGGAAATGTGGCGTGCCATAGATACTACTATCTAATCCACAGTCCATATTCAAGTTTCAGCTGTTGACGCAATTATGCCCTTTGTAGCAATTTTGGTTTCCCAATCAGGGTCATGCCATTAGTGTCATTTGTGATGGTAACAGCTTGTTTAGATGAAAGAAAGTGAAGTTTCCATTTGCTTACTGCAAGACAAGGTCATTTCTTGGATTTAATACAAAAAGCTTACGAGTATCAACAACAAAATAGCGATTGTGATTTCTTTTTCTTGAGAATTCTCACATGAGGCGCAGGCATTTTTGCTAATGATATTTTTGCTAATGAATTTCACTGTTTCCTAGGAAGTAAGGAGCAGGTGGAGGCAGGGCAGTACCTCACAGTACCCAGGAGGGGACGTGCATCTGCCTGGAGCTCATGGCACCTCCAGCTGTAGGAGACTGTTCACTGCTGGGAGTTCAGCGAGTCAGTGTTGAATTGCATGAACTCACATTTAATTCAGTAGGTTAAATGACTTATTCTGTTCCAGTCACAGGATATATATGACCTTTACTAACCCTGGCTAAGAAGAGTTATTCTGTTTATATACCCATTCCATAAACCAATATAATATGACTGTGTTTATTAGGTAATTACAGGTGTTAGTGTTTTACTATGTTTCTGATGTATCTGTATTTGTGTGGAAGTGGGTTTCTGTGCCAAAAAGGGGAACACCCTGCATAAATTCCAACTTAAATACAACCTTTCAGCCCTATGCCCAGGGAAAGAATTGGCACCGTTTACTGCTTTCTGCAAAAACTTTAAGATGAGACACCAGGCCGCTCATTTGCCTTTCATGGCAGAACACGTTTGCACAAGACCTTTAAGCCACTGCACTGTGAAAAGCTTCTAAAGAGAAGTCAGAAATGTTATTTCAACATTTCTTTGTTTCTCATTCTGCTGGGTCAACTTTCCCCCTCCATACATTCTTCTTTAGCTTTGGACTTCTGTGTGTGGTTGTGTTCCCCACCCCAACTCCTCCTTAAAGAGGTTTACTTAACGCAAATTCCCACTTCACCCCATCCCCAGAGGAAATGAGCAGGTATTTCCCTGTGGAGAAATCTCATTTATAGCTGGGGATGGGTCCCAGGATACACTGACAGTCCTCTGTGACCCAGCCCAGGTGCTTTATCTCAGGAGCAAGAGTGTGCCCCTAAGAACCCACCCTCTAAAGGCAGGCAGGCCCTTTTGAAGTCCTCAGGTTTAGTGGGGCAAGCCCCAGTCTGAGTGAGAAAAGTAAAACCTCAGGATGGTGGTGTGCCATGTCAGAGAAAGTGGGAGGGCCTAATTGCTGCTCTCATTTGTGCCCTGCTCCTCCCCTTCCCTTAGGGAGAGGTGCTTTCAGGGCTGGTTTTCTCCTGGCAAACCGAAGAAGGAGGTAATGTGAGAACCCGCTTCCAGAAGCAAGCTATCTGTGGACCCTGGGTTTTGTGAGTGTTAGGCTGAGGAGTGGAGGTCAAGGCAGATATAAATTGTTTCTTTTTCTCGAAATATTCTTTGAGTCCTGAGCTGTTGTTGCAGTGAAAGAGCGCTCCAGGAGCTCAGGGATGCAGGGCTCTGCCCCTGGTGTGGCCACAAATGACCTCATGGCCATGACGAGTCTGTCAATCTGTCAAGCGGGTAGAACCAGCGTTCTAGGCTGCTTTTGTGCTTTGCAGACTGTCAAGTTCTAGTTGTGTGCAGGCTTGGCATTCCTGACCCGACGCGGGTGGTGCCTTTTGGGCAGGACACTGACCGGTCCGACCTGCTTGCTGGTGTGGCCCCTCCTCACAGGTGTGACTGTGGCTGCCTGGCCAGGTCCTGTCATTCATCAAAATTAGTGGCTTTTAACCAGGGGAGGTTGCCCCCAGGAGACATTTGGCCATGCCTGGTGACATTTCTGGTTGTCACCACAGGGGTGGCAGTGGGGGAATTACTCCTGGCATCTAGTGGGTAAAGGCCAGGATGCTGCACAGCACAGGGAATTCTGTGGTCTAATATGTCAATGCTTTTATCCCCCACTATTCAAAAATTTGAGTTCTGCCACTGCATTTTTGTGAAGACCTATATTAGCACCTGTTTTCACTAACTGAAAGAAATCTGAAGAAGATTTTTGCTTTTACAAAAAAAGCCAAAAAGTGCAAAGGCCTTCAGCATGTTTTGCAGCGAGCTGTGAGAGAGGTAACTTGCAGCCCCAGCAGCAGCAAGTCCTTCCCTGGAACTACACTGGGCATCTCGGCATCAAGCCGCCAGAGCTCTGAGCTGTGCCTGCAAGCATCTGCGCTTTATCTTGATTTATTTTATGTGTCCGTTTGCAAGTTGTGTCCTACAGTGTCAAAAAGCTTAAGAAAGGTTATTTGTGGGGTCTGGGAAAAACTCAAAAATTTTTCTGTATAGATTAATGGTTAATTCCTTCTTGGAGAAGCCTGTAGTGCCACTGTAGAGAAACCCTGAAAAAAACTAAATTTTCAGTGAAGCCCTGGACAGAAGCTAGATCTGCCTTCTCATTTAGGTTTTATCCTAACCGTTCACTCCACTCACCCTGTACTGGCTGGAACAACTCTATAGCCTCAATCCACTTGGTCCACAGCAAAGCTTTCCTTACCCCTTCCTCTTCACCCTGCCCCCACTTTTAAATCACCTATCACCCCACTGGCCTTCCTTTGCACAGTTTTCTGTATTTCTGATGTACTGAGTTGTACTTTGTTGCATGGTCCTCTCTCAACAGGATCCACCACAAAGGCGGGATCTGCTGATGCCCTCCGTGTGCTCTAGGATACAGGTTGGCAACCCTTAGAAACCCTTGGAGCTTGTAAGGAAAACACAAGTCCAAAGGGACATTGCAATTTGGGTTTGCTGTTCAGAGGCACTGAGATACTGTGATATACAGTCTGGGGGAATTCACAACTCTAAAGCCCTCCCCCCTGACCCCCAGATGAAAGCCCCTAATGTAGTGCTCTGGATGTCATTCCACATCAATACCAAGGCTGTTACAAGTATGAAGCGTGGATAAGAGTGTGTGTGCATGAGTGCATGCATATTTAAAGTTTAGATCTTTTCTTTTTAGAGATCATCTCTAATCCAGTCGTCATAAGAGTGGCACCAGTGGTCATGAAGACACACTCTCACCCATGATGGAAAAGAGAAGGAATAGATTGGCAGTAGAGTTCAGCTTGTTTAGAAAAACCAGAGTAAGCACCTAAAAATGCATTTATTTACATTAATAGAGGCTGTAGCAAGAGCTTTTTGCCTAAGGTCACTGTCCACACAAATGCTAAGTAATACCTTTTCTATTTGTGTAGTTTGGTGAGGTTCCCTGTTCTCTGTATTTAGGTTGAAGGTAGAGTGGGTGATTTGTAAAGAAAACCAAATAATTCAGAGTATAAATAGTCCTACTTGAGCTTCACAAGAAAAAGTTCTGAAATGATTCCTAGATGATAAATATTTGTTGTACGTTTGAGTTCATGAATGTGGGGTGGTTTGGGGCTTTGGGTGGGGGAAGAGGTACAGGTGGTACTTTCCTGTACACTTTCCACCAGAGTTCGTCTCATTCCTAGAATTATTCCTGGCCAGCTGTGGTAAACAGCCCATTCTGAAGCATCCTTAGATCCAAATATTAAGGGCTTGTTTCAGCCAGAGACTCTGCCAGGCTCTGGGCTAATTCTTGCTATTTTTATTACGTGTGTGTGTTTTTAAACTGGGCAGAAATGCCTCACCCACCACTCACAGAAGAACATCAGTAGGCTCTCTGGTCCTAGCCACACCATAGATTTAAACACAGTTAACAGGGATTTGTTTTCTAGGGCCTTACCTTATTAGGAACACAAAAATATATATGGATAAGTAAGTTTGTTTCTCCTTCTGATTAATTTTTTTTATACCCATGCTTTTTAAATTAGCCCATGGTTTAAAAAGATGCATAAGGAATTCCTATGGACAAAGTAAAGAACAGTGAAGTATGGCCACTAATTTCTATTGAAGACTTCTGTAATCCACTTTAGGTACGGGTGAGGCATGAACTGCAGGTTCATTCCTTAAGCCACCTCTTCTTCCCTTATTAGGGGAGACTCATCTCCCTAAGAGTGGAGACTGCCTTCTTTGCTTCTGTATCCTCTCTGTCACTATAAGGGTCTTATATGGAGGGGGTGTCCTGTGCCTGCTTGTTGCTAGTGATAAACTCAGCTGTATGGATTACAATTTGACCTAGTCAAAGTTTCTAAGTCAGGGTAGAGAGAAGCAAAAACAGCTGTGAGGGTTTGTTTTGCCTCATTTTTTTAGCAATTGGACACAGCATCTTAGAATGACATGGCCCTGCCCTCCCTCATTTGTTGTCTTCACTGTCTCAGTGTGAGGTGGGGGGATCCGAGTGGGGTAACCCAGACAGTTTGCCTGCTACCCAGACACTGTGCCTGTGGGGATGAGGCTAATGAGTTTCACAGGAAAAGGTGGTTAAGGATTCCTATTTCTTTACAAGACAACAGTGTAGTGGGCACACGTCTGCTTGTGTGCTGCTTCTCCATCTGGTGCCTGGGAGTCAACACTGCCATTATTGTGAAGTTGGGAACAGAAGTCTCATTCCTTTCAGGGCGGTCTTTTCCCATGATAGGTGTGACTGACCCATCAGGAATGTCATCCGAGTGCGGGGGAGGAAAGGTTCTGTTCCTGCCCTAGTAAGGCAGTGTCTGCGGGCCAGACCGACCACGTCAGAAAACACTTCTGGGACAAACACTTCTGTGGACCCACTCTAGTTCCCTTTCTTCCTGGGCCTGTCATGAGGACCTCACATACCTGGTCAGGAAAAGATGTGCACTTGGACTCAAGGAAGTGGTCTGGGGAGAGCCCAGCCGGCTGGGAGAGAGGTGTGAGGCCCTTCTCACTTTAACTAACTAACGTCCACTGGCTGGAAGGAAACTAACCAGCAGTCTCCCGAGTTCCGTATGCAGCTTCTCAGAGGTGACTTCCTTTCACCCAAAAAGTATGTCCAGAGCCTCTGGGGAATGGGGTTAAAAGGTGAAGAAGGTGGGGTAGCATTTCTAGCAACGTGAGGGGCCTCCGGCCTCTTCTGCCCTCCGCTGGTCATCCCAGCAGGCACGAGCAGGGACCATGGGCCACCTTTGCACAGCCGGCCTGCCAGTCACCAGCCCGAGCCAGGAAGAAGTGGAGGGGACAACAAAGAGCAATTACACCTTCAAAATTGTATTTAGGTGAAAACTAGTCTGGAGGTAATATACGTTCCTTGCCTAAGCCTACCCCTAAGCAATTTCAAATTATTTTAAAATTTCTTTAAATTCACAGAAATTCAGGGGAAGGCGAGGTTTTATAGGGCTGGTTCAAAAGAACCTGGCTGAGATGTTTAGAATAAGAACACATTAGTTCTCATGTCTTAACAATGTTGGAATGGGGGCATGGAATGCAGCCCATTTCTGGTTCATGATTTTATGTGCGGTAATAATGGTGACGAGTAGGTACTGAGACTTGGAGTTGTAAATATTTAACTCATTCTGAGCAAAAGTAGTTGAAGTAAGAGTTTAACCCCTAGAAACCTTAAGAGGTGAATGCTTATAGAGGTTTGCACCAATACGTTTTGAGAATGGTGCTCAATGTGTGGCTCAACGTGTGTCTTTCCGTCCTTGCAGTACGCCACCACAGGCTGTTCCCTCACTCTGCACCACACAGAGAAGCCAGAACACGAAGACATCTGTGAATACCGTCCCTACTCCTGCCCTTGTCCTGGTGCCTCCTGCAAGTGGCAGGGGTCCCTGGAAGCCGTGATGTCCCATCTCATGCATGCCCATAAGAGCATTACCACACTTCAGGGAGAAGACATTGTCTTTCTAGCTACAGACATTAACCTGCCGGGGGCTGTTGACTGGGTAATGATGCAGTCCTGTTTTGGTCATCACTTCATGCTGGTGCTGGAGAAACAAGAGAAGTACGAAGGCCACCAGCAGTTCTTCGCCATCGTTCTGCTCATCGGCACCCGCAAGCAAGCCGAGAACTTTGCCTACAGACTGGAATTGAATGGGAACCGGCGGAGACTGACCTGGGAAGCCACGCCCCGGTCCATCCATGACGGCGTGGCCGCGGCCATCATGAACAGCGACTGCCTTGTTTTTGACACAGCCATAGCACACCTTTTTGCAGATAATGGGAACCTTGGAATCAATGTGACTATTTCTACATGCTGTCCATGATGCCCTGAAATTATTTGGGCATCATGCTCCATGGTTAATAAAGGTTTTTATAGATGTTTTATTCACTATGTCTTCACAAGTCAAGACCCACAGCCACCCTGTGTTCTATTTTGAACAGCAACTTCCCATCTGGCATCAGCCCAACAAAGTTCATTAAACTGGGATGAATGGGGTTGGCCTGTTAGTCATCTGGATACTGGCTGTTCTGTGATCTAAAATCACCTTTACTATTAAATTTTATTTACTTCCTGAACAGCACTTGACAGGCTGCTCAGGGCTCCCGCACACCAGTACGCTTGGAGCTGGAGGCTCCTGCCCACCTGCCTCTCTGTACTGGGTCCTCCAAGATGGCAAAAGCACAGTGACTGTCAGCAGGTTTCTTGACTTGACTTCTGTTTTGTTTTTAGGGGATAGGAATTGTTTTGATGCATTTTAAACAGTGTTTCTCAAACTGGATGGCTAACCAATATGCATAGAATCACCTGGAGTACTTCTCTTAAACGTGCAGATTTGGGGAGCCTATGAATTTAAGTCTCATCGGGTGATTCTTTTCAACAATAAGGTTTGAGAATTACTGGGTTATATTGTGGAAAAGGGTCCAGATTTTAAAGGTGCTTTAAGATTGCTCTCTACTGATACTCTTTGTCCTTCTACTATTTTATCCCCCAACAGCTCCCTACCCCCAAATTAAAACTAGAACTACAGACCCCCATGAACACACTCCTGAGATTTGGTCACTCTTGTGCTTGGGGTGGACTGCCTAGGAAAGCGAGCCGTATGGCCATTGATAGTTCTCGTAGTTTTTGCTCATCACTAGTACAGATGTCCTGTTTACACATGGCTTCCTCTGGAGGCCCTTCTTGACCGTAGATGATGGGAAAGACTAGATCAGTAGAGTTGGAAAAGTTTTATAACCAGTGTCATATGCTTGCTATTTAAAGGTATGTATTGTTTTGTTTTGGGTTTTTTTTGCCATATTCACTTTAGTTTTTTAATAAATATTTTCCAAAAATGAATATCATGCTTCATTTTCTAGGTGGAATAATGTGTAAATTTATTAGATACCTACTGTGTACAGGTACATGAAGCTTCACCACTACCTTGGGCTGGGAGCTCTCACTTTTTCACATGAAGAAACAGTCATTTGTCCAAGGTCATGGCACAGGTCAGGGTCCCAACTCACTTCTCTGAGCTGTGGACTGTCCTTGGAGGTGCAGGTCTCCTCCTTGAAGCTGTCCTTCCTGTCTGACAGTGCCAGTACTTGCGGAAGAAGAGTGTTCCTCCTGTTTTCCAGAATCCAAAGGAAGAGGCTTAGCTAGAGCCGATGTCCAGAGTATGGGGTTTCAGCCAGGGTGACCCACTCTGTCAGTCCCCACCCTAAACTCTCACTCAGAGTATTAGCCCTGTATGCTCAGTGACTAATGAAGACTGCTTACCTTGCAGCCTGATGGCATGAGGGCAGCGTCAGGTTGGAATGATGCCTTTAGAGTTGTTTTGTTTTTTTAGGTGAGATACAGTGCTGAATTTTTAGACAGGATAGAGCCCTGGCAGTTAAGGAAGGTTCTAGGTCATTTTGTTTTTAAGCATATTTGCATAGACATCTTTGCCACACCAGCATTTTTGCTATGTTTTCACTGCATAACTAATTGGCCATAAGGCAATTTCTCCATAAAAGATAAAATCATAAAAAAGAGGGATGTTCATTTAAATGGACATAATGGAACATGAAAAATGAATAACATGATTTAAAAGACTTTATTGCAAAATAAAAAAATATTTGAATATATTTTAAACATACGTAAATTTATGGCAATACTGTGCAGATAACTGGTTTTATTTTGTGAATTGTACCTAAAATAAGCACTTGTCTTCAAAGTCATAGTAATACACATTTTTTTGCTTGTTGATTTGTTTCATTTGGCATCACACTTTTTCTTTTTCACTAAAATTCCTCCCTTCATTAAAAGAGGTATCAGCTTCCAAACCCTAGGATGCACATTTGTAGCTGAGTTTTGTATTGTGTTGTGACAGCCTTCTACACTGTTGTTTGTCTTGGCACAATGTCATATGTCCATGGATGTTCCAGTGTTCTATGGCAAATGTAGGAAAATGCTAAGCCTGTGCCGCATTTGTAACTAAAATTTGTCATCATTGTAATGACATGTTACCATTTTCTAGTCTAGTATAGTATGTGGTTTGGCTTTACACTCTCTTATTTCACTCTTCCAGTAAGTTTTCTCACTGAAATTTTCTATGAAATCGATATACATAGTCATTCTCTACTATTGTTAAGACCACTATTTCTACTCACCACTACATAGACCATCATGAGGAGTAGCTAAGATTTATATAATATAAAAATGAGAACTTTGTCAGTGGAGAAATGAATCCAAATGGGCAACTAGCTTCAATATATTAACTCTGCCAAAGGCAGCTGATTCATCAATGGAAAAATGAAACCAGTTATTTTATCTTTTATGGCAAAATTGCCTCCTGGCCAATTTTATGGTGAAAACACTCGTAGTAAAGATGTCTACAGCAAAGTCATTTACAGCGAAAATACAGGACACACTTAAGGAATTGCTAAAATAACTTACCTTCTAGGCTGTTCTTCAAATAAAGGTGAAAAACAGTGCCCCAAACAAAAAGAAGGTACTTATCACATATTTGATCAGTGAGTGAAAACCACAACTGACACCAAGAAAATCACATTTCAAGCCAATATATAAGGGACTCCATGGAGATGAAACTAGGATCCTGGAGCAGGTGACTCTGGCCCTCAGGGATGGAGCTGGTCTAGATAAGGCAGTCCAGTGGAAGCACGGCACCCAGGCGATGTGTTTTATGTATAAAGCAGCCTTTTGTGCATAAACAGGCCTCATCTGTCATTATCTCATGTCCGTACCCTTTCCTTTTTGTTATGCGATGCAGGAAATCAGGACTGATTGGACTCCAAGGTATCAAAGGACAAAGCTATAATTAAAAGGCCACCTTGGAGACAGTGGAATCAAGCTATTCCCAAAGCATCGAACATTAGGTTTTCAGGCTCGAGCAGTAAACTGATGGGCCAGCAGCCATGCGGTGCCTTAGTGGCAGCACGGATTCTAGAATTCGAACTTCCTGACTTCTGATTCATACAAATGAAAATCAAATTTTAGGCAATGAAACTGAATTATTAATCTTCAGAGTTATTTAGCTCCCTTTAATCTCTGCCACTGGAAACCTGTAAACTTAATTTTTACTCTCTTTTTTGAAACTAAGCATTTTCTGCCAAAAAACAAAAACCCCCAGGTTATTCCCATTTTATGAGGAAGTGAAACAGCTAAAAAGATAATGTAAATTAGCATGTATTTTTATGTCGTTCCAATTGACATGCAATTTAATACACAGTGATAGACATTTGTCAAAACTCATCACTTGGTCCACTTATGTACAACTTTTTTAAAAAACAATTTCTTCTCTTTCCTGTCCTAGTGCTATTTTCTACTTTGAGAGAAATCTAGCTGATCAAGCAAGATGGTAAATTCAGCCTTGTCTTACGATGGCTAAGCTATTTTAAAGAAAAAAAGATTCTTTAGATACCTTGGAAGAACATGTTAATAGTCATTAATTCTGGGTAGCAGGAACCTGGGTGTATGTTATGTTTGTATTTGCATTATTCTGTATTTGAAAAATGTTTTAAAAAACCAGCCAAACTTAAGATCAGAGGTTCCCAACCTTTCTGTGAGGAAAAGCTGGTCTTCGTTTCCCTGAATCCTTAAGATTTAGAGGATTAAGAGTGTGGAGTCATAGTGAACTGCCCAGTGCAAATTATGCAAAACTTCAGACAAGCCACTGAGGCATCAACCATCTTGGAATTATCCCAAGTAGAAGCTCATACTTTACCAACAAACTCAGACTAACGGCTGAGTACCTCGTCTCAGCAGCAAAGTCAGGCAGCTCTCTTACAATACCATTCCTAGGAAATGAACCTAATTTTAGGTTCTTGGGTCTTGCCAAATAACTAGCAGTGTGACCGTAGGTTGGCCAGTTGACCCCTCTGGTCCCAAGTTTCCTAACCTGCAACATTTGAAGGTTTATTTTCTTAATGTTTTTACTGCAGTACTAATTTCTGTAAGACAATTGAGCTATTTAAAGTTCAGGTGTATAAGTAATTGCAGCCAGGTTTGTATGAGGCGGTTCTGAGGTCATTGTGACCCAGCATGCATCAGTAGGCATCAGCAGGTGAGGCACCCTCCAGTTGCCTCCCGGATTCCCATGGTTAGAGCTAGGGATGGTGCCCAGGCACAGTCTGGCTTTGTAGTTCTGCTGGAGAGACCTCCAGTGTTGACCCTGTGTCACTAATGAAGCCTGTACTTAAAGTATGATTATAATTTCACTGATCTGTACTGGCCTAGGAAAAAGGGAGTCAAGAGTTCTTAAAGAATAGGAAATGTAGCTCTGTATAGTTAAACCTTCTGCTTCTGCTACTCATTTGAAGCTTAAAATTTCATATTTGTGAATACTTTGGGTTATCTTGGAATCCCCAACTGGCAAGGCAAGGAAAAAGGTTCGACCTTGTTGACATCAACATCTGCTACTACCACTAATATTATACAGAATGAAAAATGAGTGAATGAATAAGACACAGAGGGAAAGCCACTGTCCCAACCCCACACAACTGGTTAGAAAGTTCTGTGATAATGACATGGTATCTTCTGTACTGAGAAAAAGGGAAAAAATTATAAAGCTATTAAAACCACAAGCTGACATTTTATGATAATCAAGGCAAAGGAAGGGAACTTGCTCCCAGTCTTGATTCCAATTTCTCCCCAGGTCCCTGCCACCATCTGGGCCTGAGCACTGTGAAAGCTCCTAACTGCTTGTCCTCAGTCTTGCCCTGCTCCAGTCCATTCTATATGTTGGCAGTCAGAGGCTCTTTAAATGAAAATTGATGATGTCACGAGATCTTTGATATTTTCTTTAGGATGCCCTATATTATTTTCCTTCATAGCACTTTCCACAATTGCCACTGGATATATATTTTACTTTTTCAATGTCTGTCTCCCCTTGACAAACTTGAACATAACAAAATTGTTATATTCTTGTTCATCTCTGTTCTCTAGCACCTGGGCCCCCAATTACAGTCTGACTGAATAAATTACTACCAATGGTTAGTCTAATAACAGCATTGAAGCCAACACCTTAAGAGTTACTGATCTCTCTGTTTATACCCAGAACCACTGTGGAATTTGCTGCAGGAAGGCAGGAAATGGAGATGGAGAGATAATCTCACAATCCAGAGAAGGGAGGAGACAACAAAGGGCTTCTCTGCTCCTGTCTTTCTCTAGCCTTGGACAGAAATCCTGGCCTGAGGCTCTAGGCCCTGAAATTTCTTATGTCCTAATGTCACCTGACATTCAGATCAAAGGCAGACTGTGTTTGATGATCTTGCAAAGGGCACATACTAAGTTTCCTTTAACCTCTTTATTACAAGATTAGATCAGCTTGCAAAGTCCACCAAGATAACAGCAGTTGCCATCTATTGAGCATCTATTGGTACAAAGTGCTTTGTCTGTATTAACCTGTTTAAACTTCCCATATCCCAGTGGGATATGGGTTTATTATCCTCAGTATGGAGTAGAGGAAATTAAGGCTCAGGGAGATTAAGTAATTTGCCTAAACTCACACAGCCAATAAACAAGAGAACAGTGATATGAACACATTGCAGAGTCCACACCCCATTCACCAGATTATGTGCTGAATCATGACTGATGTTTGCCTTTCAAATATTTTGACCCCAACAGAAATACTGCTTACATGTAACAGATAAGGATGAACAGGACGTAGGGATGCAGGATGCTTGGTGGATACAGAACACCTGTGCTTTAGAACTGCTTGCTCCACTGTCACAGCATCTTTGATGGGGTCAGAAACCTAGAGATCATTCAGCCCGTCACTACTCAAAGTGTGGAGCATGGACCAGCAGAATCAGCATTACAGAGCCTGTTAGGAAAACACCCCAGACCTACAGAATCAGAGTCTACATTTAACACAATCTCAGGGCATTTGGATGCCATTTAACTTTGAGAAGCATTGGTGTAGCCCAGGGGTTGTCAACCCACCTAACCTTTAGAATCACCTAGAAAGTTTAAAAACATACCAAGACCTGAGTTAGAATCCATGGCAGCAGGCCTTCTGTGTTCTTTTTAGAGTGTCCTGGGAGAGCCCAACACACAGAACCCAGCCCCCCCGCCTTATTTTATTTTTCCCTTATTTTATACTGCAGTGGAGACAAGTGAAGTGACCAACCAACTCTAGTGAGAAGAGTGTGGACTTCACAGATTAAACATCAAGATTTGGATCCTAATCCTGCCACTTATTCATAGCGAGGCTTCAGGCAAATACTAGCCTCACTGGGCCTGAGTTTGCACATTTATAAAATGGAGAGGGTAATAACACTTGCCTTAGAGAGGATCACTGTGGAGACACATACGTCACACCGGGAGGAGAGAACGTTCGTGCACAGTAGGGCCCTGACAGTGGCAGAGCCCCTGCCCCAGTCAGCTCACTGGGGCAGCAGATGGCTCTCTGCGGAAGTGTGGTTACTACCCCGCGCATGCGCCACATGTGGAGCCAGTGTGCTGACAGAACTTCTGTTAAGGCTGCGATGAAGAGACGGCAGAAGCAGCAGCTGAAAGCGAGTCCACAGGGAAGGAAGTCAAGAGGTCTGCCTTCCAGGTGCTCCCCACCTTGGCCCTGGCCCGGGCCCAACCCCGGCCACTCCCCCAGGACGACTTGCTGCCCTGACAAAGGACCATTCGTGCTAACAGTCCAAGATATATGATCACTGAGTTAGAGTTGTTCAACACAAACAAAAAACACTTTCACACCGCATTTTGACCTGTATTCACCAGAACAGCAAAATTAACACAGGCTGTTAATTCTCTTTTGGAGAAATGCCTTTACATGACTGAAGCTCTGCAAGAACACCCGAAATGTGGCCTTGCATCTTGACCTGAGAAAGTCCAGGATGCAGAGGGTGTGGGAAAGCGGTGTTCCCACTCTCCTTTTAGCAGTTTTTCTTTAAGCTTTTTTTGTGGTAAAATATGCTTATAAAATTACTACTTTAACCATTTTTAATTTACGAGTTCAGGGGTATTAAGTACATTCACATGGTTGTGCCCTTTTTAAGAGTTTTATTATGTCCTTCCTTCTTGCACACGCCCACACACATGCATTGTGGCTTTGGAACATCTCACATTTAAAATTAGAAATGACGAGGAAAGGGGTCCCTGGGCAGCGTGCACCTTCTCCACATTGTAAGGAAATGTACTCTGTGAGTGACAATCATGTGACAGGTGCTTTTTCACATACTTTACTCATAACAGCCTGTAAGGAAGGGAGGTGTTGTTACATCCATTCTTTACAGATAAAGAAACTGAGGCTGGAGGAGGTAAGGTGGCATGTATGTGGCCAGAGAGAGAAGGGACTACAGCCAGCATCCACACCATGTCTGTGGGATGCTCTTTTTTCCTTTTTCTTGTTATAGAAATAATATGAGTTAAAAAAAAAAACTTTTTAATACAGAAAAAGAAAAGAAAAAATGAAAATCACCAACTCCTCTCCCAGAAAAATCGCTGATAGGTACTGAGGTCTTGTCCAGTTATTTCCACATATCAGCACCTTTCCGCCCACGGTGTCCCACTGGAAGGGGGATGGTGGAGGGATGTGGCAACAACTCTCATGTGTTTTTTTCCCTGTATATGTACGTGTTGCTTGAATCTTTAACAAAATGTATTCACATATTTGTATAGTAAAAGACTAGAAAGTAATTGGAAGTATAATCCAGAGAAAGAAAAAGAATGTGTTTATCAAAAAGGGAGAATTGTCAACACTAGAAACAGTGAAAAGGGAGAGTCCAAGAGGCAAAGACTGGCTTATAACCAAGAACTCTTCAGGGTAAACCATAAGGCTAAAGCAGACAGGTATGTTTCTGTTCTGAAGACAGGTGCATGAGGCTTCCAAAACAGGTTGCCATTTCACCTCCCTACCAGCTGGTCAGCTCCTCTTAGTGTGGGGTCTGATTCTGTGTCTGCCAGACAACCTTCCAAACACAATTAACTTCCCATGCAGTTGGCTTACAGGGTGAGAATGTTCTGGGCAGGCCACTGTAAATGTTCCAACTATCTGACCTTTCTGCTAATTGAACTAATTGGTTTTCCAAGTACTTCTTCACTCTCTAAAAGCTTTATCAGTCAGTCAGCATCACTAAATTATGTCAATCCAGGACACTGTCAGTTTGAACTCTCCAAATCCTTAAGTCTGGACTCTGGATTATGAGAAAGGTCCATTTAATGCCATCCCATGGAATATTTTCTAGATAAGGGGTGAGAGGACTGCAGCAGACACCCCTGGTCTTACACATCCGGTGTGTCCCAGAAAATGCCACCATTAGCACATTGTCAACATTCCTCACATCCTGTGTTGGGGCAGGGCCAGTTTTGCACCATTTAACAGCAATGCGATGTGACGGTGGGGTGGGGCGGTTTCTAACGAGACAAACCCAGCCCCAGAAACTGAGGGGAAACCCCACCCAGCAGCAGAAAGTGTTATCTGGCTCAAGCGGTGACAGAACATGCAACAGTTTCAGCAAGCATTTTAAAAAAAAGACCGGTATCTCAGTGCAGGCAGGAGTTGGGCATGATGGTGGCTGGGAAGAGCAACGGAGAAGGGAATCCCAGAGTAAGTGATAGGCAGGGAGCCCAGCAGGTGTTGACTGCAGGTGAATCCATCTGCAGGCATTACAACCTGGTACCTAATCACTAGACTAGATTTCTTTCATTCATTCATTCAGCTAATATTTACCACATACCTCTTGGTGAGACTTTCCTCCATGGAACTCTCATGCTCCTACAAACCTTACTGGGTATGTGAAGGACACAAGGCCCAACTGCTCTGTACCTGGGCCATTTCTTGGGGTTGTGTTGTCATTAGCAAGCAACCTTGAGGAATGAGGTAATGTCTTCCTTAGAGACAAAGAGCAGGCTTGCTTACTGCTTAATATAAAAGTCATGGATTCCCCAAGGTCAGTGCTCCTCACTGTAGCACAAACCCACTATGCCTGCAGTCTCTCTCTGGCCAACTTCATGTCTCCCCCATGAGAACTGGAGGCAAGGGACACCTGATACAAACATGCTGATGCTCATGCTACCTGCTGTCCTGGGAGTAATAAAGTCCTTTGTTTCTGACCCTGAAGTCTCATGTCTCCGGCAGCATCCATGGAATAGTAAAAGGCTAACTTACTAGCTTGTTGGCTGGGTAGAATCAAATTTCAGACCTGATGGCACCTAGTGTGTGCCAGACCTCATTCTGGCTCTTGAGGAAAAAGCAATGCACAAAAACAGACTGGTACCTGTTCTCAAGGAACATGCATTCAAGGGGGGATGACAAGCAATAGACAAAATAAACAAGAAAATACCAGAGAGTAAAAAGTGCTCTGCAGAGAATATAAGTGGGTTGATATGCTAAAGATAACCAGGTGGCTGCTTTAGATTCAGTAGCCAGAGAAGGCTGGGGAATAAGAATGAATGCAAAAGCCACCTGCAGGGAAGCTTTGCAGCAGGAAGGGAACAGAAGGTCTGAGGCAGAACCAACCAGTGTGGCCAGAGTACGGTGGACATGGAGAAATGGTATCAGGGGACGTCAGGAAGGAGCAAGATTCTTGCCCTGTGAGGCCAAAGCTATGGGTTTGGATTTCTTTCCAGGTGCAATAGGAAGCCACTGGAGAAGTTCAACAAGGAGTGTAAATGATCTGATTTCAATTTTTTAAACTAGCTGTAGCTGCTCAGGGAAGAAAAATGATTGTAGTGGGCAAGAATGGGAACATTGAAGAAGCTACTGCATTAGTCCAGGTGTAACATGACTATCGTCTGGACAAGGGTGGGTACAGGAGAGCTGAACAGAAGTGGGCAAAACTGGGCTATGTTTAAAAGTAGAGGTGACAGGAGTGGCTAAAGGATTGGATGGGAAGGCAGGATGCAATGCTAGTTACAGATATAAGAAAAGAGGAAGAACCAAAGGTGATCACTCCTAGGTTTTTACTCTGAGTAACTAGGTGAGTACCCCTGACTGAGAAGAAAGGGACTGTGCAGAGAAGCTTTAGGGGAGAATCCAGAGAGATACACAGTCCAAGGCAGCAAGCAGATGGTTGTTTAGTTGAGTCTGGAGTTCTGAGGAGGGAGGCCTGGATGGGGGTGTCATTTGGGGCCATCACTGTATGTATGGTATTTAAACTGTGGCGTAGGAAGAGAAACCTGGGGAATATCTGGACAGAGAAGAGAGTGAGACAAAGGCCCATGTCCCAGGACTGCCAACCTTTTAGAGGTCATGTGAGGAATCAAAGCCCAGAAATGAGACTTCTAGGGGTGGCTGTCAAGGTGGGGGAAATCCTACAGAATGTAGTGTCACATCCCCTTCCACCCCCAGCCCCCCACCCCACCCCAGAAAATGCCAGGTTCCAGGAGAGGGGTGAGCTGTTGAATGTTGCCCAGAAGGCTGTCTGACTCCATCTCCCTGAGAGACAAGCCCTGGGAGCTGCTCCAGTTACTGGCTCCCATCTGGGACAGTGATGTCAAGTAAGCAGTTCAGACAGCAGTTTCCACTACATCAGGTGATGCGTGGGGCTACCTGAGTCCTATAATTACAGTGGCGTCTGCTGACAACCTGAAGAGAAGACCCCTCCAGAGTGTGGCATGCTTTCTGTCCCTCTCTCTAGCCAGCCCACCCTCTCACCAACCCTAAGGGAAGGGAATTTTCTTTCCCTTATGTTTTGTTATGCTAATGTTACTCACCTGTCAAGGCCTAACTTGATTCTTCTCATTCACTAAGCATCAATTAATTGCTCTGTGCTTTTACATCCTTGTTATCAAATTACAATAACACAAAATATGCAATACAGATACACAACCCATATTAACTACAAAGCAAATTAAGGCAAGGGGACATACAAATTGCTAGAGTTCAAAGGGGGATCAGAAAATGCTTTTTGGAGGAGGATGCGTGCCACAGGCTTTGAGAGTTGGGCACAATTTCACAGGCTGAGGCAGTTGGGAAGATGTGCAAAGAGAATGGAGCAGCCTCTTCGTGACCAACCCCAATCTACTCGGTGCCTAAACCGAGCCTAGTCCATTACACCAACCCCTTTAGACAGCGTTTTCCACCTTTCACATTTCCTGTCTCCCTACATCCCCAGCACCCAACCCAAGGCCATACACATACCAGGTGCTAGGTGAGTATTCGTTGAGTTCAACAGTCTATTCTCCTAATTTTAGTTGCTCCTTTCTCTAACCCATCCCTATACTGATTAAATTTCATAGCCAACCCTGCCCACAATGAAACCTATTCCTTCTAGAGAATTTGCCTTGCCCATAATTTCTGGAAAACTCCATTCAAATCCTCAGTAATTCACATACCCACAAACTCACAAAGCACAGCTAATATGACCTAACGCAGGCTGGCCCGTTCTGACTGAGCAGTGACTGATTGGATTCTCTCTCCAGAGAGTGGAAGACAGCCACGGGGGAGCAGGAGGACCTGGGCGAGGGCGTGGGCAGCCGCACGCCCCGCCCACCCACGTCCCAGTCCGACCAGGAGGCCCTTTTGCTGTTCTGACGTGTCTGGCAGACAGCCTGTTGTACCTTCCCAATTAACTTCTATTTGTTACTGTTTTCCTTTTCTCAATTTTAGACCTTATTTATTGACTCCCACCATCAAAGTTGAAGGAAGCAACACACTTCAGAGTTCTCCCTCTCTTTGATTAGAATTCTATGATTATTGTTGTCAGGATTTACAATGTTTAGACCTTTTATTATGTAAATTTTCAAAAGAAGAAAAGGAGAATAACCTAATGAATTTTAGGTACCGGCACCAACTTCAAAGGTTGGCCAATCTTGCTTCATCTATACCCTCAACCGGCATCCATGTGCGGATGTTTTAAATCAAATCCCAAGCATTATATCATTTTGTCTCTATATATTCCAGCATAGAATATCTAAAGATTAGAACTTAATGTATATGACAATACTGTTATCACACCTATAAAAATAACTCCTTAATATAATCAAATATCCAGTTAGTGTTCATATTTTTCTGGTTGATGTGTATTCTGTTTGAATGAGATCCATGTACGATCCTTACACTGTTACTGATGAAATGGTTACAACTTTTTTAATCATACATTATCCCTCCATCTCTTTCCTTTCCTTGAAATTATTTACTCAAGAACCTAGGTTTCTTGAACAGAGTTTCCTATAGCTTCATCTCATCCTGAGAATATCATTTAGTATGTCTCTCTTCCCCACGTATTGCTATTAAATTAGTAGTTAAGACATGAGGCTTGATCAGATTCAGATTTGATTTTTTTTAAGAGGGCTGCTTCATAGGTGGTGGGAGTATTCTGTGCTTCCAAAACAAGGAGGACAAAATCTCTGTCTCTCTTTCCCTCTCTGTCTCCCTCTATTTTGATGATGTTACCAGTCACTGATGTTCCATATTCATTTATTAGGGATTACAGAATAATATTCTTAATATGTCATTCCTTCTTTATTAGCTGGCGAACTTACACAGTAAGAAACTTCTACTTTTTAACTATTTGGTTGCCCAAAGGTACACTTTACAAGAACAAAGTAAGAGAAATGCTTGAGTATTTTCCTTTATCAGTTTATAAAATTATGAGGTGATTTCTTGGCATCCTCCAAAAGTAACCAATGAATTAATGTTTTTTAAAATACCAGTATGAATCCAATTGCATCAAAAAGAATAAAATACCTAGGAATAAACCTAACCAAGGAGGTAAAAGACCTATATTCTGAAAACTTCAAGACACTTGTGAGATAAATTAAAGACACCAATAAATGGAAATACATCCTATGCTCATGCATAGGAAGAATTAATATTGTCAATATGGCCATCCTACCCAAAGCAATTTACAGATTCAAAGCAATCCCTATCAAAATACCAACAGCATGCTTCAACAAACAGGACAAATAGTTCTAAAATTCATATGGAACCACAAAAGACCCTGAATAGCCAAAGCAATCCTGAGAAAAATAAAGCTGGGGGGATTATGCTCTCTGACTTCAAGCTTTACGACAGAGCCACAGTAATCAAAACAATTTGGTATTGGCACAAGAACAGAACCATAGATCAATGGAAAAGAATAGAGAACCCAGATATAAACTCACACATATACGGCCAAACATAAAGGAGCCATGGACATACAATAGGGAAATGACAGCCTCTTTAACAAATGGTGTTGGCAAAACTGTATAGCTACGTGTAAGAGAATGAAACTGGATTATTGGCTAACTCCATACACAAAAGTAAACTCAAAATGAATCAAAGACCTGAATGTAAGTCCTAAAATCACAAAACTCAGAATAAAACACAGGCAAAAATATCCTGAATATAAGCATGAGCAACTTTGTCCTGAAGACGTCTCCTCGGGCAAGGGAAACAAAAGTAAAAATGAACAAATGGGACTACATCATGCTAAAAAGCTTCTATACAGCAAAGGACACCATCATCAGAACAAAAAGGCATCCTACAGTATGGGAGAATATATTCATAAATGACTCATCTGATAAGGCTCACATGCCTCAACACCCAAAAAGCAAATAATCCTATTAAAAAATGGACAGAGGATAAACAGACACTTCTCCAAAGAAGAAATTTTGATAGCCAACAGGCACATGAAAAGATGCTCCACATTGCTAATTATCAGGGAAATGCAAATTAAAACCACACTGAGATACCACCTCATACTACTTAGGATGGCCAACATTCAAATGACAAGGAACAACAAATGCTGGAGAGGATGCGGAGAAAGGGGAACCCTCCTACACTGCTGGTGAGAATGTGAATTAGTTCAACCATTGCAGAAAGCAATGTGGAGGTTCCTTAAAAAAACTAAAAATAAAAATACCATTTGACCCAGTCATTTCACTCCTAGGAATTTACCCAAAGAATATTATTCCCCAGATTCAGAAAGACATATGCACCCCTATGCTTATCGCAGCACTATTTACAATAGCCAAGAAATGGAAGCAACCTAAGTGTCCATCAGTAGACGAATGGATAAAGAAGATGTGGTACATATACACAATGGGATATTATTCAGCCATAAGAAGAAAACAAATCCTACCATTTGCAACAACATGGATGGAGCTGGAGGATATTATGCTCAGTGAAATAAGCCAGGTAGAGAAAGACAAGTACCACTTGTGGAGTATAACAAAGGAACAAAGCAGCAGCAGACTCACAAACTCCAAGAAGGGACTAGCTGTTACCAAAGGGAAGGGATTGGGGACCACAAGTGAGGAGGGAGGGAGAAGGGGATTAAGCAGCATTATAATTAGCATTCACTATGTGGGTCACGGGGAAGGCAGTATTAGCACAGAGAAGACAAGTAAAGTAGCATCTTACTATGCTGATGGACAGTGACTGCAATAGGGTTTCAGGGGGGACTTGATAACATGGGTGAATGTTGACACCACAATGTTACACATGTGTAACCTTCATAAGAATGTATATCAATGACACCTTAATAAAAAAAATACCAGTATGAATCATGGAATTAAACATTTTTTATCCAATGTAGTTACCCTTCACATTGATATTTGTGCCACTCCATCCTGGCATGTGAATGCTTATCCAGCCTGGGGCCTTTTGACATGACCACAGACAGTCTTTGATGTTCCAGGCTCATCTTGTTTATTTCCTGCCCTCAATCTAGAATCAGCCATGTCTCCAAGGAAACTTGGTTTATCTGAGTGAGAAATAATGATACAGTCTCAAGTCTAATGTTCATTGCAGAATTATTTACAATAGCCAAGATATGGAAACCACCTAAATGCCCATGATGGGTGAATGCATAAAGAAGATAGGGTACATATATACAATGGAATTTTTAAAAGCCACAACAAAGAAAGAAGTCTTATCATTTGTAACATGGATGGACATTGAGGGCATTATGTCAAGTTAAATAAATCAGACAGAGAAAGACAAATACCCTATGATCTCATTTATACATGGAATCTTTTAAAAAAATAACAAAAAACCAAGCTCATAGATACAGAGAACAGATTGGCAGTTGCCAGAGGCAGGAGTTGCGGAGATGGGCAAATGCTTAAAAGAGATCAAAGGGTACAAATTTCCAGCTGTAAAATAAGTCATGGGGATGTAATCTACAGTATGGTGACTATAGTTAATAATATTGTATCACATGTTTGAAAGTTACTAACAGTAAATCTTAAAAGTTCATATTACAAGAAAAAATTTTTAAATTATGTATGGTGATGGATGTTATCTAGACTTAAAGTGGTGATAATTTTGCAATGTATACAACTATCAAAACATTACATTGTAAATCTGAAGTACTTCAATAAAGACAGCTAAAACATTATTTTAAAAATCACAGTCTATGCATTAGGAGCATTCCCTTTATTCTTGAACCAGTTTGAATGGACTTCCTGCCTTAGTGTGAGTAGACTTTGACTAGAATTCTCAATGTTTCCATGAAAATAAATCACAAAGAAGCAACTCCAATCACAGAAATCTCCCCTTATTTTAGACAAGGATGCAAGGCAATTCAATGGGGAAAGAACAGCTTTTTCAAAAAATGTTGCTAGAATAATTTGATATTTACATGCAAAAGAATGAAGTTGAATCTCTACCCTTATACCACATATTAAAATTAAAACTCAAAACAGATTAAAGACTAAATGTAAGAGCTAAGACTATAAAACTCTTAGAATAAAACCTAGGCATAAATCTTTATGACTTTGGGTTAGGTTAATGATAAAAATGTTCTAAAATCTGTATTAGTGATGGTTGCATAACTCTCTATACACTAAAAACTACTGAATTGTATACTTGAAATCAGTGAATTGTATGGTATGTGAACTATATCTCAATAAAGCTGTTGTTATATATATAACTAAATCCCCCCTGGCAACTTGGTGCCTCCAGGACTTGAGGCGGCATTCATTCATTCATCTATTTACTCAGAATATACAAATCATGGGAATTTCTGAAGACTCTGGAAATCTAGTTGATAAACAATTATTAAAAATTAAATTATGTAAATTTACAATTAAAGAAATTATATTAAAAACAAAAATACTAAATGCTTCCACCTTCCCAACTATTTTACTACCTTTAACTATTATCTAGATTGTTAAGGTTACTTTTGTCTATTGCATGTGTGTGGTAGAAATACTATGAAAGGTGAACAACTGAACTTCTCTTCCCAACTCCCCAGCACTCAGGGAGATCACACTGGTGAGTCGACATGAGCCATGAGTATTTATGCCAAAGAAATCAACCAGTGCTACAAAGTAGGGCTTAATGTATTGTGTTGTTTGTTGTCTCAGCTTAAAGTGAAGGAGAAAATGTTAACAACACAGCTTTAACTTAAAAGTGTGTCATATTTGGAATCATGATTTTGCAAATAGAACAAGAAATGTGAGGAAATGTTTCTCCAGTATTTGAAAACTATTTCCCAGTTTAGTCACTCATATCATTGATGACATTGATGAAGTAGTGAAATGTGACAAATGTCTTTTTGGCTTCACTTTAACTTTACTGGTATCAACATCATTCATGCCATAACTACACTCGTTCATCAATTTCAACCACAGATTGGGTACAGATAGGTTAATTTGGCAAAAAGCAATGCAAATATTCTGAGGGAATCAATTGGCTGTATAGAATTTACAATAAAGCATGCCATATATTTTTTTATTTGTAAATTGTGCACTACAGGTCATTGGTATCAGTAAGACGTATACTATGTCTGTGTGTGTTTACATATATTTTTGGTGAGCTGGATATTAAACATTTACTCATTACCAGCAACTCTCTGGTTCCAATCCAATTTCAAATCAGCTTTTACAGATCTTAGTGACAAGCAAAATAGAGGCGACAGATGTTCTCAGAGCAACCAATCAATTGAAAGGAATGGAGTTATTTTGAAATCATTCAGCTCTAGAATTCAGTCACACAGACTGCAGGGCAGGAATTCCTTTGCATTTATGTTCACGGTCACCTTATTTATGGCATGTGATCTAGCTCTCCATTTATGGTAGCAATACAGTTTCCTTTTCAAATCAAATTAAAGTACAAAAAAAAAGTTGATTTCAAAAAAACATTAAGTAAATGATAATTCACTTAATACACAGAAGTGGCAAAACTGTTAGTGGTGGCCTGCAATGAGTACACTTTGGGAAATACCAAAGAGGTGACTAAGAACCAGTGCTGTGAAGACACACACCTGGGCCAATTCAGATATTTCTAATGACCACTGGCTTTTTGAACACAGCCTCAGTGTGCTCACCAGGACAACAGGTACCAGCTCCATAGAGCCCTTGTAATGAGTCGGTGAAATGGGGGAAGCCCAGGACCTGGCACAAATGGGTCTGAGCAAGCAGGGCCCCTGGGGAAGAGTCAGGATTGGGCTTGGCCTCCTCTCTGACCTAAACCAGGCAACACCTTCGACTTCCTCTCTCTGACATGTGCAGCATGTCAATATTCACACACACTCAGCGTTTTTGCTTCCATAATCACCTCATGCCAGCCGCCAGCACCCACACTCCATGACTCAGCATTCTAAGCCCAAAGTTGCTTTTCCACCTATCTGCTGGACTGGCTGGTTCTGACAGGAGGCCATCTACTCTGACAGAGCAGAATAAAAACCCCATGGCCACAGTTGATTATATGAGTTTTGCTGTTATACATTTTTTAACTTACCTGGGGGATGAGAGGGACTTAAAGGGCACTTTTTGAGTATGTAAAATAAATCTTAATAGATAAATACATTGAAACATTGATTATGAGACTTTTCATCCTCTCTATTCACTTTAGGATGAATCAAACAACTCGCAGTTTAAATAAAAAAGCCTGATGCTTCTCACAGTTTCCTTCAGCTATGGTCCAACAGAGCCCTCAGTGACATGTACCTGGTCCTGTGCTGGGCACCCAGGAGACAAAGCAGAAAAAGCCTCTGTCCCTGCTTGCACAGAATTTTGGCCAGCTAGTGTAAGACAAGCCATTCTGATTACCATATGTCTCACCTTTGTGCTCTCTGATAGCTCTCCCGTGTTGGGCTGTTTTGCTTCTGCGGAATGGAACTCAGTCAGGCCCTCAGGTTACGAGACTTACTGTAATAATCTGAGCAGTAAAGGCCACATTAGCCAGCATTTGTGCTGGGCAGGCTCCCCTGCCTGCCCCATCCCATCCCTACCCTCCAGCCTGCTCTGAGTTCTGGCAGGCTGACTTCTGTGCTTTGCATCCACCTAACTGCCTTGTCCTTTAGCCTCCAAATGGTTTGGTCTCTGGCAGGAACAGGAAGGAGATGAGAGTGAGGGAGGAGAGAGGATTTAGGGGTATGTATCCCCTCCATTCCTGCCCCACAGGGCAGACCATCTCAGTGGCATGTTTGTCCAGACCCTCAGTTCCTGTCCTGCCACCAGAGACCACTGGGTGTCTGGAAACTGCCCCTGCCTGTACCCCATCAGGTTTCTGAATGGTAAGGCTCCCCACAGGTACTAGCCTTGTGGAGCTCCATCATCCTTTGTCAGTGTCCCTGCATCTTACTCACACCTTTGTAAATGGTCCCTTATACTCTCCAGAATTACCCAGCAGAGTGTCCTTCCCAGACCCAGACTGCTACCTGTTTACAGAGTGCTTAATATGCACCGGGTCTTCTCTGCTTTTCATATCCATTGACTCATCCAGTCATCACAGTCCTATGAGGTAGACACCATTATTAGCCAGGTTTACAAACAAAGACACTGAGGCACACAGAGGTCAATTACTTGCCCAAGTTCACATACTAATTAGTGGCAGAGCCAGCATTCAAACCCAGGCAGTGTAGCACTGACACTACTCTGTGTTAGGATATGTAGTCCATGTGTCTATTTTTGTTCCTGGGAGCACAAGTTCAGCCACACACTTAGGCTTCTGGAGTCTGGAATATAGTTTAGAAACTGAATGTTTCTTGAGGCCCCTCAGGGATCCCTCCCTATCTCAAAGCTCTGGGTACTGCCACATCATGGTGACTCAGCCACATTCTCTCTGCCTGTCCTGTCACCAGCACTTTGCTTCTCTCTGCTCTCCTTTGCCTGTCCTCATTGTTTCTGCCTGGAGCCATCTGTGTCCTTTAATTTCTACCCTCACCAATAGCTGCTAACTCAGTGTCCCTAAGAGAGGGTCTGCTTGATTGGGTAAGCCACCAGTTGATCTGCCCCAAGTAACTGGAGCTACATGGTTATAACAGGATGGGGGCCAGTGGGAACACCCAAAGCCCCACTGCAGGGACTTCCCTTAAGATGGCCATACTAAACAAAGCAACCTATAGATTCAGTGCAATATCAATTGAAATATGGCATTTTCACTGAACTAGAGCAAATAATCCTAAAACTTGTATGGAACCATGAAAGACCCCCAAATAACCAAAGCAATCTTGAGAAAGAAGAACAAAGCTGGGGATATCACAGTCCCTGATTTTAAACTATACTACAAAGCTATAGCAATCAAAACAGGATGGGACTGGCACAAAAACAGACACATCAGTGGAAAGAATAGAGAGCCCAGAAATAAACCCGCACTTTTATAGTTAATTAATCTACAACAAAGGAGGCAAGAATATACAGTAGGGAAAGACAGTCTCTTCAATAAATGGTTCTGGGAAAACAGGACAGTGACATACAAAAGATTGACATGAGCACTATCTTTCACAATACACAAAAATAAATTTGAAATGAATTAAAGACCTAAATGTAAAACCTGAAGCCATAAAAGTCCTTTTAAAAAAAACATTGACAGTAAACTCTTGAACATCAACATTAGAAATTTTTTTCTGGCTATGTCTCCCCAGGCAATGGAAACAAAAGCAAAAAAAAAAAAAAAAAGTGGGACTACATCAAACTAAAAAGCTTCTGCACAGCAAAGGAAACCATCAACAAAACAAAAAGGCAATTTACTGAATGGGAGAATATATTTGCAAATGATATATGTGATAAGGAGTTAATATCCAATATGTATAAAGAACTGATACAACATAACACCAAAACAAAAATTATCTGGGCAGATTAAAAAAATGCGCAGAGTACCTAAATAGACATTTTCCAAAGAAGACATAAAGATGCCCAACAGACACATGAAAAATATGCTCAACATCACTAATCATTAGACAAATGCAAATCAGAACTACTGTGAGATATCAACTCATACCAGTACAAATGGCCAGTGCCAAAAAGATAAGAAATAACAAAAGCTGATGAGGATGTGGAAAAAAGAAAACCCTCATGCACTGTTGGTGGGAATGCAAATTGGTACAGCCACTATGGAAAACAGTATGGATGTTCCTCAAAAGCTTAAGAATAGAAATACCATATAACCTAGTAATTCCATTTCTAGGTATTTACCTGAAGAAAGCAATATCACTAATTCAAAAAGATATATGCAACCCTGTATTTGTTGCAGCATTATTTGCTATAGCCAAGGTATGAAACCTAAGTGTCCATCAATAGATGAATAGATAAAGAAGATATGGTACATATACACAAATGGAATATTACTCAGCCATAAAAAGAATGAAATCTTGGACCTAGAGGGTATTATGCTAAGTGAAATAAGTCAGACATAGAAACATATGTACCATATGATTTCACTTATATGTGGAATCTAGAAAATTTAAATAAATGAACAAAGAAAACAGAAAAAGACTCATAAGTACAGAGAACAACTGGTGGTTGCTATAGGTAAAGTTGGGGGTGGGGGAGGGGCAAAAAAGTGAAGGGAATAAAGAGGTACAAACTTCCAGTTATAAAATGGGCCATGGGGATGAAAGTAAAGCAGAGGGAATACAGTCAATAATACTGTAATAATTTTGTATGGTGACAGATGGTAACTACACTTACAGCGGCAAGCATATAATTGTCATATCCCTATATTGTACACCTGAAACTAATATTATATTGTACATCAACTATAACTTAAAAATAGACTGTGAAAAAAAAAGAGGGATTCTTTGTTGTAACCCATAAATGTCTTCGGATGATGGGGCGGTGGTCCCATTCTAACCTCTAAAAGGCTTCAAGAAATCACAGGTGAAAGGAAAAAACAAAATCAAACAAAACACCTTCGAATTGGGAAAGAATCAACAAGGATGCACCTGGAAAGCACCAGAACACTACCTTGTAGTCACTTCTATCAGGACACACACAGTAACAGCAGGCCTTCGGGGCACCTGACACTCAGGCTCTGATGTGTCCCTGCTCAGGGTGGGAAGTGTTTCTCTATCTTACCTCCTGATTCTGGTGGCACGTTTGTATGACTATCCTCCAGATAGTCTTTCTTTGTCCTTTCAAAGTAGATTAGATTTTCCTGAACAGTCCGAGGTCAAAGGCAAGATGAGAGATTAAGATTTATTGTCTGGTGTGAGCCATAACCTGGATTACCAAACACAGAGTTCACCAAATGTTCTGAGTGGTGATGACACTACAGAGACAAGATTACAGCGGGATGTTTCATTAAAACTTTTCATCTGATCAAGAGAGCTGTCACTATTGGTGACAATGTAAACTGTCCATCAGCCAGAAGCTCTGCTTCTGGGGATTTATCCTAAGGAAATAACACAGAATGTGGGGGAAGATTTAGCATACAAGGGTACCCACCAGACTGCTCCTTAAAAGAGTAAAAAGTTAGAAACAGCACTAATTCCCAAAGAAGGGGATAAAAATGGTACCATCATACGATGGAATACAGTGTTCCATGCTGCCATTAAGTGTAAACACTGTATATATATATGGATACACATGTATATTTTCCTCTGACATAAGGTGCAAAGAATCTGTGGTATTCCACAGCTTTGGATGGATGGGATTATGTGTATTTTAAATGTTCTTTTTGCTTGCTTTCCCCATGATGATCATGAACTGCTTTTGTAAAACAGAAAGATTTTTAAACAGTCCTACTGAGGGGAACCCCATCATTCATGCACAAGGTTAAAATTTCTTTTTTTCCAGGGTCTGCTTATAGAGCAGTTTAGTCCAGTAGATGTTTTTCCAGCTTTACTAGGACTGCCAAGAGCTATAAATTTCTGGGAACCCAATGGTGAAGGTGTGGTGTGGTGTGGTCCCTGCCCTCGAGGAACCATGTCAAGTGGGGACACATACCTCAACAGAAATTCACAGGAATCCTCTCGTCAGAGAAGCCTAGGGTTTGAAGTACAGCTAGGCCTCCCAGAGATCAGATACTATGTTAAAGGGCTTTGAAAGGCAGCACTTTCCTAATGCAGACACCCAGATGCCTCCCATCAGAGGAACCAGTTTACAGGAAAAGCTAAGTGTTCTCATAAGCACTGGTATACAGAATGTACGGCATACGAAGAAATGGTTACATGCCCTCTTTATGGCAGACACATATACTAGAATCTGAGTAATGGTGTGGCCATCCTTCCAGGAGCAATACTTCTCTGACATAGTAATAATATGTCCCTTCTATAGAAGAATATTACAAGACACTGTGTTAAAGACATTTCACTTTCCTTTGACACTAGACCTTTTTGTTTTGAAGTAGAGTTTATACAAAATATTATATTGTTTTCAAGTATATAACACAGTGGTTCAACAGTTACATCATTAAATCCTCACCCCAACTAGTGCAGTTCCTATCTGGACACTAGACATTTTTTATCTTCTGGTCTGAGTTTCATGTGTGGGAATTTTCTTTTTTTAATTGCAAGTGAATGTTGCCCCCTAGTGTTCATTATATTATTGCATCCTGTTGTCATGGGGTGAGGATGGCGTGAGCTCCGTGCCCTCAACTTCCCTAAAGGGGAAAAATAAGTGTATTGGGTATGTGACAGGACTTTGAAAAGTACACAAATGACCACTTAAATTATAAGCATAAGCCTTGGTCCTATTTTTTCTGCAACAATATGAAATTTGCTTATTTTTGGTCAGTTAATAATAGGTAATATTTAGTATACACTCAGCATGTGCCAGGCACAAAACTAAAAGCATGGCATATATGAACTCATTTAATCCTCACAACAATCCTGAGATGGGAGAACTATTAGCCGCTCTGAGCTTGTGCAGAGCCTCACATGCAAGGTAGGGGGTGGACATAAAACCACATGACAAAGGGGTGCATGATCCACAGATGGGAACACTGGAATGAAGAGCCACAGGCACATGGCAGGGTCAGTGCTCGATACTGTTGTTTCATTAGTTGTTGCTAATGATGTCAGGGTGATGTGCTGTCAGTTTATCCTCAAAAGTAAACCTTTTTTTTTTTTAACTTTTTTGAGATACAATTCACTTATCATACAATTCACCTATTTAAGGGGTACAATTCAATGGTTTTTAATATGTAAACAGAGATGTGCAATACCACCACCAATTTCAGATCATTTCCATCACACCTAAAAGAAACCACATGCCCATTAGCAGTCGCTGCTCATTTCCCTAAACCCCACTGATTCTACACAATCACTAATCTACTTTGTCCTTACAGATTTGCCTATTCTGCCTACTCTACAGAAAAATGGAATCACACAATAACACATGGGCCTCTGTGACTCAGCATGTTCTCAAGATTCATCCTTGTTGCAGCATGTAAAAGTGTTTCATCTCTTTTTCTGCCAAATAATATTCCATTGCATGGATATACCACCTTTGAATTATTCATTTATCGGTTTATGAACATTTGGGTTATTTCCACTTTTTGGCTATTATGGGTAATGCTGATATGAACAGTCAAGTACAAGTTTTCATGTGGGGACATGTGTTTTCATTTCTCATAGGCTATTCCTACAAGGAGAACTGCTGGATCAACATACCAAGGGCCTGCCAGGCTGTTTTCCAAAGTGGCTACATTAGTCTGTATTCCTACCAGTGGTCTATGAAAGTTCCAGTTTCTCCACATTCTTCATAGCACATGTCTTTTTACTGTAGCCATTTAGTGAGTGTAAAGTAAATCTTACTGTGGTTTTGTTTCGTATATCTCTGATGGTTAATGATGTTTTACGTATGAAAACCACTTTCTGATACTGGAAGTACAGTAGCCACACAGGCCAAATTAACATAATCTAGTCTTCCTCTTATTAATAGACTCAACATATCAGATAAAATAGGAGTAAAGGACAATCAGAAGAGATGGAATTGAAAACTCTGAAGATGTCAAGTCATTGATTCATTCATTTACTTGAGTCCCTGGTTAGGAGCAAGAGACTGCTCTGAGTGCCAGGAACAGGGCAGACAGCCACCCAGGGGCAGTTCTGCCCTCATGGAGGGTAACATTCTGTCAGAGGACACTGACAAACAACTATTTACATAATGAAACAATTACAGTCAGGGGCAGCTCTGTGGAAGAGAAGTACCACAGGCCATGAGACCTAACACAGAGGGTCCTGACTTCATCTGGGGCTCAGGGAAGGCTTCTCAGGGGAAGGGAAGCTTGAGGGGAGAGCTGCAAGATGAGTTCGCTGTCAGAAGAGGGACTGGTGGCAGAGAAGGCACTAAAGTGGAGGGGGCCATGTGGCATGGGCTGCTGAGGTGTGAGGAACGCTGGTGGCTGTGGCCACAGTGCAGACAACAGGAAAGGCGGCTGAGACACAAGTCAGATCCTACAAGGCACTACACCTTGCATTCTGAGTTTTGACCTTTTTCCCAAGAACACTAAGAAGCCATTGAGAAAAGCGTTGTGAGTTGGGGAGCTGGAGGATAGGATTGGTTTTGTCCTTTTAAATGATCACTCTGGCTGCAATTTAGAGAATGCAAAGGTAAGAAGAGGGCATGTAACCAGACCTTTCAGGAAAGGAGTTTAACTAATTCAGGACAGACCAGAGAGGTCATCCTCCACAGGATCTAATATGGTTGAGTGGTTGGGCTGAAGTCAGGCTGGAGTGAGGTGAGGAATGTGTGGGAGAGGATACGAACAGGCAACTCCTCCAAGAACTGGGGAGGTAAAGGTAAAAGAGAAGGAAATATCTGGGAGGAGATGTGTGGCCAAGGGAGGGATAAGTTTAAGATGGCAAGATGAGGCATATTTACATGTAAATGAGAGGGACCCACTCTACTGGCAGAGACAGGAGGAAGAAGAGACAGGCAGCAAAGGTGAGTGACAAAGAGCTCAGCTTCTGGGGCCAGACCACCTGAGTTCTGTTCTGGCTCCTCTGCCTGCTGCCAGTGTGGCTTTAGGCAGGATATCTGGCCTCTCTACACCTCAATTTCCTCATCTGTAAAATGGGAGAAAAAATGGAACTCCTGTTGAGAGGGTTAAATGAAAGTGTATGGGAAGGGGTGAAGCCTGGAGAGAGCCTCGCTGATCAGTGCAGGATTCCAAAGGCCACTGACCGTCTTACCCCCTCACCTCAGCTTCGCCCTTTGAGACACCTATTTGCTTCCCTTTAATTCCTCACAGCGACCACCAGACTCAAAAGGGCTGTTGGTGATGCTAAACTATTTCTATAATTAAAAATAAAGTACCACAGATGGACCTAATAGACATCTACAGAACTCTACATCCAAAAGCAACAGGATACACATTCTTCTCAAGTGCACATGGAACATTCTCCAGAGTAGAGCACATACTAGGCCACAAAAAGAGCCTCAGTAAATTCAAAGATTGAAATTCTACCAAACAATTTTTCAGACCACAAAGGTATAAAACTAGAAATAAATTGTATAAAGAAAGCAAAAAGGCCCACAAACACATGGAGGCTTAACAACATGCTCCTAAATAATCAGTGGATCAATGACCAAATTAAAATAGAGATCAAGCAATATATGGAAACAAATGACAACAACAACACAAAGCCCCAACTTCTGTGGGACGTAGCGAAAGCAGTCTTAAGAGGAAAGTATATAGCAATCCAGGCATATTTAAAGAAGGAAGAACAATCCCAAATTAATAGTCTAATGTCACAATAATCGAAATTGGAAAAAGAAGAACAAATGAGGTCTAAAGTCAGCAGATGGAGGGACATAATAAAGATCAGAGAAGAAATAAATAAAATTGAGAATAATAAAACAATAGAAAAAAATCAATGAAACCAAGAGCTGGTTCTTTGAGAAAATAAACAAAATAGATAAGCCTCTAGCCAGACTTATTAAGAGAAAAAGAGAGTCAACACACATCAACAGAATCAGAAACGAGAAAGGAAAAATCACGACAGACCCCACAGAAATACAAAGAATTATTAGAGAATATTATGAAAACCTATATGCTAACAAGCTGGAAAACCTAAAAGAAATGGACAACTTCCTAGAAAAATACAACCTTCCAAGAATGACCAAGGAAGAAACACAAAATCTAAACAAACCAATTACCAGCAACGAAATTGAAGCAGTAATCAAAAAACTACCCAAGAACAAAACCACCGGGCCAGATGGATTTACCTCGGAATTTTATTAGACATACAGAGAAGACATAATACCCAACTTCAAGCTCTACTACAAAGCCACAGTAATCAAGACAATTTGGTACTGGCACAAGAACAGAGCCACAGACCAGTGGAACAGAATAGAGACTCCAAACATTAACCCAAATATATATGGTCAATTAATATTCGATAAAGGAGCCAGGGACATACAATGGGGAAACGACAGTCTCTGCAACAGCTGGTGTTGGCAAAACTGGACAACTACATGTAAGAGAATGGGACTGGATTACTGTCTGACTCCATACACAAAAGTAAACTCGAAATGGATCAAAGACCTGAATGTAAGTCATAAAATCATAAAACTCTTAGAAAAAAACATAGGCAAAAATCTCTTAGACATAAACATGAGCGACTTCTTCATGAACATATCTCCGCGGGCCAGGGAAACAAAAGCAAAAATGAACAAGTGGTACTATATCAAGCTGAAAAGCTTCTGTACAGCAAAGGACACCATCAATAGAACAAAAAGGTATCCTACAGTATGGGAGAATATATTCATAAATGAAAGATCCGATAAAGGGCTAACATCCAAAATATATAAAGAGCTCATGCACCTCAACAAACAAAAAGCAAATAATCCAATTAAAAAATAGGCAGAGGAGCTGAATAGACAGTTCTCTAAAGAAGAAATTCAGATGGCCAACAGACACATGAAAAGATGCTCCACATCGCTAATCATCAGAGAAATGAAAATTAAAACCACAATGAGATATCACCTCACACCAGTAAGGATCGCCACCATCCAAAAGACAAACAACAACAAATGTCGGCGAGGTTGTGGAGAAAGGGGAACCCTTCACCTGTGGTGAAGGGGGGAGTCTAGTAAACATAATATTCTTCATGTAATTGTAGATTAATGATACCAAATTAAACATAATAAATAAATAAATAAATAAATAAATAAATAAATAAATAAATAAAGTACCGACAGAATGTGAACTTATGCTCACCAGAAGTCATAAACTGGAAAGCTCACAGCAGCATAACTCATAACAGCCCCATACTGCTGGTGGGAATGTAAATTAGTTCAACCATTGTAGAAAGCAGTATGGAGATTCCTCAAAATGCTCAAAATAGAAATACCATTTGACCCAGGAATTCCACTCCTAGGAATTTACCCTAAGAATGCAGCAGCCAAGTTTGAAAAAGACAGATGGACCCCTATGTTTATTGCAGCACTACTTAGAATAGCCAAGAAATGGAAGCAACCTAAATGTCCATCAGTAGATGAATGGATAAAGAAGATGTGGTACATATACACAATGGAATAGTATTCAGTCATAAGAAGAAAACAAATCCTACCATTTGCAACAACACTGATGGAGCTAGAGGGTATTATGCTCAGTGAAATAAGCCAGGCAGAGAAAGACAAGTACCAAATGATTTCACTCATATGTGGAGTACAAGAACAAAGAAAAACTGAAGGAACAAAACAGCAGCATAATCACAGAACCCAAGAATGGACTAACAGTTACCAAAGGGAAAGGGACTGAGTAGGATGGGTGGGAAGGGAGGTACAAGGGCAGGGAAAAAGAAAGGGGATATTACAATTAGCATGTGTAATGTGGGCAGGGGGCACGGGGAGGGCTGTACAACAGAGAAGATGAGGAGGTATTCTGCAGCATCTTACTACGCTGATGGACAGTGAGTGTAATGGGGTTTGTGGGGAGGACTTGGTGAAGGGGGGAATCTAGTAAACATAATGTTCTTCATGTAACTGTAGATTAATGATACAAAATAAAAATAATAAATAAATAAATAAATAAATAAAGCACCAACAGAATGTGAACTTATGCTTGCCAGAAGTCATAAACTGGAAAGCTCACAGCAGCATAACTCATAACAGCCCCAAACTGGAAGCTACCCAAGTACCCATCAACAGAATAATCAATCAATAAACTGGTATATGCAGACAATGAATACTATACAGCAACAAGATCACACAATCTACAACTCCACACAGCAAAAAGATGAAAGAAACCAGATATAAAAGAGTGTATGTTATATGATTCTATTTACATAAAGGACAAAGCTAATCAATATACAGGACAGATGACAGAACAGGGATTCAGGGTAGGCAGTGACAGGAAGTCAGGGAGGACTGGACAAAAGGGGAGTTTCCTGGGGGCTGCTAATATATACTTTAATAATAATTTTTAAAAAGACACTAAATAAAAGAAATATTTGGAAAAAATACTGCTTGATACTCTCCATAATCATCCTTCAAATTCAAGTTCCTTCATCAGGTCAGTGATGTTTTTAAATACATACTTTCTGAAATGCAAAGCAACAAAAGGTTTTTGTACTGTTCCTTCAAAGGCAATGAATGACCCCAGACTCTATGAAAGTTGCTTAAGAGGCATCACTTTTCAGAGGAAAAGACTCCCATGTTTTCTTAGCATTTGAGATCTTCCATTTTCTGCAGACATTCTGGATGGGTAGCTTTCAAGGAAGCATCTTCCTGACTCAGCCTGAGTGTCCAAAGAACCTCAGCCCCCGGGGGGGTGTCTATTGTCTAAGACAGCATCTAACTGCCGAGAAGCTGCTCTGCTCCTCTCCACACCATCCTTGCCTGGAAAACTAGTGGGGCTTCAAGTGACAGTTACCTCTCATGGGACATCTAAATCCCTGGATGCTTCTCAGGCAATGTTGGGCGGCAGCCACAGTCCTACCTGACCTTCTGACTGAGTCTCTTGACCTTATTTTTCTCTCCATATAGGATTTTGCCTGCACTTCTGACAGAATGATTGATGTGACCTAGCTCTGAACCTTATACCAAGTTTTCTTTGAAACTGTATGTTCAGCTTATTTCCACTATATCGGATTTTCTGATTTAAGAAAATGAGAACCACATGCTGCTTGGGACTCAGCCTGAATGGTGGCCACCTCCCTGGGTTATGCTTACATCCCCACTTGTCCTACTTTCTTGTTCTCTTCATACTTGTTGGGGAGGGGGGACCTTCCTGTTTTCCCAGGTGTGTCCCCTAATCCACTCTGGGCCAGCTGTGATACTGCAGGGTTAAAGATTTCCCCTCTGTTTTCCCTACCTGCCAGGTAATTACCACTTAGAACTGGAAATACAACAACCCCATGTCTAAGTTGTAGACATCAATAATCAAAATGAAGCCTAAAAATAGATTCCATCCAATTTTTGGTAATTTCCTCAGGAAACGGGATTTTCAAATTGATGTGTCCTTGTTTTCAATTCCATTCTATAAATTAGCGTATGGAAAGTCAGTTACCTCACTTAATAAATTCAGTATCTTTCCTAATTTTTTTTAAAAGGGGAAGAAGCAACTAAGTAAAACATGTCCTATTTTGTCTTGAAGAACCAAGACCCATATTCATAAAATTCTCATTAAAATACAAATAAAATGCTATAAAGTCAATAAGCTGCACATATCTTTGTGAAGTAAACTCCCAGTGAAATCTGCTTGTCAGAGATGCTCCAAGGGTAGGGCTTTACATGGTTTTCCAGGATATTCTGCTGGAATTAGGAGGGAGAGAGAAATGGGGTAACAGGAAATCAAAGTAAAGTGGTTATGCTCATCTATGCTAAGGAGTTTATCTAGTCCAGACTGCAATAATCCCCTCAGTAATACAATGTTGAAGGATTCCAGGATTTCACAACTAAAAATGTCAGGACTAATTACATTATTATTGGTATTCACACCCCTCTTTGTCAACTCTTAGAAACAAAGCCAATCCAAGCCAGCTGGCACAGTGTTCTCAAAGTTCCACCCCTGGATCAATAACATCAGCATCATCCAGAAATTGTTAGAAACAAACATTCTCAGAACCACCTCAGACCCATAAAGTCAAATCTCTGGGGGTCAATGCCATGAGTCATATCTAGGTCATGCCAATCATTCTGTCGGAAGTCCAGGCAAAAGTCCTGTATGGAGAGAAAAATAAGGTCAAGAGACTCAGGCTGCCATGCCAAGCCTTCTAGATAATTCTGATGCATGCTCAAGTTTGACAACCACTACTTGAATTCATCCCCCCATCCCAACACATAGAAACATCAGGAGCCACTACTTCTGTATGGAGTCATACTGGAGTCTCTCCTACTTGCTCCACAGCCCATCCAGGGTATGAGACATCATTCTCCACCTCTCTTAACCAGAGCAGGGGAGAGACTCCTAATTGTTCCTCCAGATCCATTCCTTCCTTATCTCTCCTACTAATACAATCACCACCCACCCCCACATAGCCACAGCTTCTAGCAGGCCATAGGGCTTTCCAGTGAGAATTGACATGTCTAATCATCTCTTGCCTCTAGATACGGCCCTGCAAATAATTAGTTTGAACAGAGAGTACATAAAAGGAAGTGATATATTCAACTTCCAGATTCTATCTTTAAAAGGCAACACAAAACCACCTGATTGCCTCCTCTTCCTCTCCCTGTTCTCCAGCTGGAACACTAATAGGGCATCTGGCCATGAGGATGAGGACCACCCTGCTCTGGTGGAGCAACTAGACAGACAAAATTTGGGTCTTTGGATGCTCCTATATCAGAACTGCTTCCAGAACCTAAACCACTTTCTTCTGGGCTGTTAAGAGAGAGAAACGAATACACTGTGATTTTGTTTTTACTACTATGTTTCTCTTTGTTACAACCTAGCCTGTCCCTTCCTTAGAGCCCACAGCATCCTTCCTAGAACTTCAATCCTATTTCCTTTCCTAAGACTGAGATTTCATGCACTCATTCTGTAAAACCACCTCTTATATGTATTTCCATCCAAGACAGTTGCCACTTCCCACAAAAGCATCTACTTCCAGGAACGATGGGCTAGATAACTTGAATCAACTTTCCCACTGAGGACCTCTCTAAAAGTCAGACACATTGTACTTACATATTTTTTTTATACTCTACTTAAAGGCATTGGAGAGGTAGCAAAGCAGTTAAAATAACTAAATAAAATAACAGATGAGAGAAATCCAAAGAGGGGCATTTGGGCTTGCCTTTTCCCCTGGGCATTTGCCAATTCTAGAAAAGGTAACTGAAGCTAAGAAAGACTGACAGCCTTGAATGTGCTAAGGGAATATTTTACATGAGTCAAAGCCCATTAAATACAGGAGAGCAGTGCTGGTAATCACCCCCTCCCCACCTCCACCCCACTTGAGATTGGGGCACCAAAGGCTGCATTCCAAGCATAGGGTGCAGTGGAAGCAGAATAAAGAGCATTGAATCATGGTAATCGCTGAAATTGGATTAAGGTGATCCTGATTTATGACCACAAGCAGGTTCCTTCCTGAAGCAAATGTAATTCCTCTCCAAAGAAAGATTATAGAAGTAATTTCAGGTTTAGGATTATATAATTTTTTTCAGATAACAATGTCTAGCACATGATAAAAAAAATAATCAGGTCTTAAAAGAGACAAGACTACATGAAAGATGATGCCAACAACAAAATGAGCAGAAAAAGAAACAAGAGGAACAGACTGAGAGGGCTCTCGGCACTGGAGCATCAGGCATAGACTTAAAAATAACCGTACTTACAATATGAAAGTGGACAAAAGACCAGGCAGAATTTCAACAGGGGATTCAAAAACATAAAAAGGACAGAGCAGATTGTATATTTTTTTCTAGAATTTCTAGAATATCCAAATAGAATTAGAAATTGCCTAGAATTAGGAAACCACGTGCACCTCCCATTTATGGAGAGAGGTTTTGAGAGATCATCCTCATCTAAATCTCACGAAAGCGGTTTCCCAGAAGAAAAAGGAATTGAGAGAAGAAATGCTGGCCCACTTAAAGCAATCACTGTCCACCAGAGGGCTTCATTAACTACTAGTAAGAGAAAGAACAGGAAAGCTTACATTATTCAACAAGGGGAAACATAAACATCCACGAAGTTGCCAATAAAATTCATCCCTAGTATAGAACTTTAGCAACCTAGAGCTTTCTGCATGCTGCCACGCTCCGTTGTTTTGTTTCTGGAAATCCCAGACCCCATCTGCTTATAACTGTTCCATTCTGTACTGACATCCAAGCTCCCACACACAACTTTTTCACTGAGGCATCCAATGTAAAGAGCTTCTGGTTCAACAAATGGGTTGATGGGACAGGCCAGACCAAGCCCTTGGGCACTGCAGCGCCCCCCACCCGGAGACCTGCAGTTATTCCTTGCCCTCTGTGAACAGCAGAACACATTTCCCCTTCTTTCTCTACCCTTTTCCCCCAGCCTTCTCTCTACTACCCAACACCCACTCAATAAACTCAAAGGGTGGGAAGGAGGGCAGCTTTCCAGGCTGCTGTGAAGCCTGAGACATTTAGACGGAGAGGGGATTTCCTCCCACCTCCTGTGGGTAGGGACATCCCAGAGGGCTATGGTTAACAGGGAAGGAGACATAGTCCTCCAGGCCATAAGCTGGGTATGGAAGCTCCTCCGCATAATGTATTTAACTTTAAAAATTACTTGGGTTATATTGTAAATATATATTTGCTGCAAAAATATCCAGATAGAGGTGTACATAGAGCTGAAGTTGAAGGATTTCTTCCCAGCCCCAACCCCCACAACTCATTCCTATTCCCCAGGGGTATTTGTTTCTAAAAGTAAAAAAAAAAAAGCCCTCTCCTGTACCTGAGTGTATACATGTGTGCATTCATCTCCATCTGAACCTAGGGCACTGCCACACCTGAGGGCTATCAAATGTGTGTCTATTCACTTCTTTAGAGAAATTCTAGCTACTGCACTCTGTAGGTCAGAACAGAAAATCACCTTTAACTCAGTCACCTATTGTCATATAACAAACCACCCCAAACTTAGGGAATTTAAAAACAAAACGGAAAACTCACCATTTTACTTCGTTTACATTCTGTAATTCAGCGGGGCAGTTCTTCTGATTGGGGCCAGGCGGCTCACTCTGTGGTCAGTTGGTGGGTGGCCAGTGCTCTCACAGTCAACTGGTTGGCAGAACTGGTTGGTGCAGGGCCCTCAAGCTGCAGCAGCTTGTCCCGGCCCCCTCCGTCCCATCCTCCAGCAGGTTAGCCCGGATCGCAGCAGCCAAAATAGGCAAGACTCCCAATGCTTGGGGCTTCCGCTTACGTCATGTTTGCTAATGCCCCATTGGCTAAATCAAGTCACATGACCAAACCCAGGTTCAAGAAGCCGAGAAATGAACTCCACCTCTTGATGAGAGAAGTAGCAAAGTTACATTGCAAAGGAGTGTGCCTACAGGCAAGGAAGAAATTTGTAGCCATCTATTCAATTCACCAGACTCCCAAGGGAATGCATGGGCACCGAGGAATTCCTCGGGACTTCTCTATTAGAAGCCGTAACTAACCTGGCCAGAAGGGCAAATAACTCCAAGGTCTAGGGGAAAGGCACACACCTTTTTCAGATCCTTTGTGCTCTAGATGTTTAAGGGAAATGCTCCTTCAAGTGGGAGACATAGGGAGAGAAGGCAGACAGGGGTCCGGGATCTGCAATGTGGTGGGTACCAGGACCTGGTGGCAGCTAAGATGGGAACAGACTGGCCTAAGAGCCTTATCTTTACCCACCCAGGGGCACTTTGCTACTAGGAAATAGATTATCCTTTCTAGAAAGCTCAGAATGCAGCCTCTGCAGGTGAGTCCACTTACGTGATTAATTGGGAAAAGAAACTGACTATTTTCACACTGATTATGGAGTTTGTATTAATTATACATATTTTAGTTAATATTTAATCATTAAAGCTCATTCTAATGTGTTTACTTTGTGAAATTTGCCACACTGTATGCTGACCATTTGTGCACTTTTCTACATGTGTGGTTTAATTTAAAATTTGCATTTTTTAAAATTGCCCCACATTGATCATAATATTGTCAAGGACACATGGAATCTTTGTGATGTTGAGAAGCTAACATCACCCTGGGAGCCAGGTGACTTGAGTCTTCATGCTGCCACCAACTAGTTCTGGGCTGAGATAGACCAGCAAGCTTCTCTGAGCCAAAGTTGTTCACCTGTGAAGCAAGGGGTTAAGTTATATGAAAAACTCATTTACTTTTATGTGATCCATCTACTTTCATGAAGTACATACTAGACCTTCAGGACACATTGAAGGACGAGGTAGAAATATTTCCTGCCTTGGTGGGACTAACAATTTAGTAACTAGAAACAGACAAATACAAAAGCAGAGATTGCCAATGAACTGTGTCTTCTGAAAGGAGTAGCACAGGAGCAATGGGGGTGTTACGGGAGCCCCCTGGAAATCAGGAAGGATGAATAGGTGTTGACCAGGTGAGGCACAGCAGAAGAGCACACAGGCAGTAGAAACAGTGTGCTCTAAGTCCTGAGGGAGAGATGGCATGACAGATTCAAGGGACACAATGACTTTCCACAGGACTTAAACACAGAGAGTAAAGATTGCACAAGACACAGCTGGAGAAGTAGGAGCCAGCAGCTTATTAAATCAGACTCCACCTGAATGTGGGCTGACCTATTCACCATAGAAGTCACTGGTGGGACAGGGTGAACATGGAAATACCACCCAGAAACCTGAAACACACTCAAAGGGCCTCTCCTATACTAACAGGTCATATGCCTATTCTCTTCATTAAACCCATGCTAGGATATAAAGCAAGACTTTCAACCCATGGCAAACTATTCTTGCACATCCAAGGCCTGGTGCATTATCAACACTTGAGTTCAAGAATGAAAAAAAAATCTACAATCCGGAAAATGGAGTAAAGAGAAAACTCACACATCTCTCCCCTACTCAAAGGTGTTGTACCTCTACCATTTTCCCACACATAACATTCATATAGGGTCAGCTCATTTGTTAAGCTGCTCATTTGCTGAAACCTGGGACAGTAAGGAGCTAACAAATGGAGGAGAGTCTGACTCGGCAAAGAGTTTACAATCAAACTGCCACTCCTTTCTCAGCCTATAAATACACATGAGTATTTGTTGTCCATACCTATCAAATCTCTCTTTTCTTGACCTTCTCACTTATTTTGGGAGTCATTGACAAGCTTTGAACAACGTATCTAAAAGGTTGCCTCCATCCACAGACATTTATCACATTCTAATTGCAAGACAATGAGCAATGAAAAATGTAAATAGGTAATGCAATACTTACCATGTGCCAGGAGCTGCTCTAAGTTATCACATATATTGACTCATTGGACCTTCATGACTAGCCTATCAAACAGGTACAAAGAATATTAGTGCCCACTTCATGGGCTTGCCAAGATTAAATGTTTTTCCCATTTTACAGATGTGGAGTCTGAGGCACAGAGAAGGTAGTTGTCTTAGGTCATATAGCTTGTCAGTTCTGAGATTGGGATTTAAACACAAGTAGTTTTGCTCCTTGAATCCATGCCCCGCACCGTTTCACTTTTGTCCTTCATAATAACACCAGTCTATGTGTTCTGATGCAGCTACAAAGTGCTCTGGGAAGACCTGGACAATGGTCGGGGGAGACTGCAAGGGAAGGCACACTTGAGTAGGCTGTGGCAGCCATGAAAACATCCTGCTTCTCTCCTGCTGCTGCAGCAGGTGGAGGGCAACTCACTGGCTGCCATCTGAACCCCCCACCACATTCACCATATGGCCCTATGGTCTGAGGCAGCTCTCAGTCAAGAACTCAGTGCAGAATGGATACCAGGCAGAGATGCACCTGCAAGATGCAGACTCCCAGACAGGTGGCTTAGGCTCAGGGACCCCAGGGCAGCTTTGCCAAATTTCCACAGAACTGGGCTGCTGGCTAACACTTCTCACCATACCTTTCTTCCTTCCTTCCCCCTTCTCCTCCACAGGGTTCAGACCTGCAATGCAATTGGATGACTCCCCCACCTCTTCCAGCTCCTTCTCTCCATTTTTCTCTCACAGGCCTTTTCCCCATCTTGGCATTTACTCCTTGAAGGGCCCAAACTACACAAAGAGCATGAAGGATGAGCAAACTTCTGCCCTGTTATGGAAACTGCCCTTACAAACATGATCTCACCACCAAGATCTGGTCACCTTTTCCCAGACCGTGGTCGTCACTTCCGGCACAACAGCTCACTTGAACCCTTGGCTCTTTTGTTTTCCTCAAGGTGGTGTTCAGACTGAATGTCTGTGTCCCCCCCATAATTCATTATATTGAAGCCTTAACCTGGTGGTGGGTGACTGTATTTGGAGATGGGCCTCTAAGGAAGTATTAAGGTTAAATGAGGTATAAGAGGGGGACCTGATACAACAAGATGAGTGCCTTTATAAAAGGAGACACCAGATATCTGTCCCCTCACCACCCCATCCCCATGCTCCTGCAGCAGGGAAGGAAAGGCCAAGTGCAAGCTCAGCCAGAAGGCAGCTGTCTGCAAGACAAGAAGAGAGCTCTCAAAAGAAACCAGAATTGCCAGCCCCTTGACCATGCCTTCTGGCCTTTACAACTGTGAGGAAATTAATTTTTAGGATGAATCTAGCTGAACAGACTGATCTCATTGAATGTAGTAGTTTAATTTAAAATGTAAATCACACCTTGCCCAAAGCCCTCCGGTGAATGGCTCCCCATCTCACTCAGAGGAAAAGCCAAGGGCCTTACACAATTGATCGCTTGTTTCCTCCACTCCAGCCACACTGGTCTCTGCCATGACTAGAACACTTCAAAGATCCCCCTGGCCAGCTCCCTCATGTTCCTCAGGCCTCTGCACAAATGTCACCCTACTTAGGAAGGTCTTCTGTGCCCACCTGTATAAAAAAGCAACTGTAGCAGATACAAGCCCCGGCCCGGCGGGACCCGAGCGCCCCTCCCCCCGGCTCCCGGCGGGTGGAGAGAAACCGGAGCAGTTTTTTTTTTTGGCGAGCGCTTTTTGGAAGCCTTAGAGGGACGGGCCCCCGTTGCTGGGGAGGCAGGGTGGCGGGACCGGTGAGGAGGTGCCTGGGAACAGCGCCGGAGGACAAAGAATATCCCGCGTTTCTCCCTGCGAGACCTGGGGGCGGGTGCCTGAGACCGGTGCCTGAGGACGGAGGAGGTCGCGCGTTTTTCCCCTTTTTTTTTTTCTCTTTTTGGCAAGCGCTTTTTGGAAGCCTTGAAGGGACGGGGACCCCAGTGCTAGGGAGGCACGGTGGCGGGACTGGTGAGCGGGTGGCTGGGACCGGCGCCTGAGGACAAAGAATATCCCCCGTTTTTCCCTGCGGGACCGGTGGGCGGGTGCCTGAGACCGGCACTTGAGGACAGAGGAAATCGCGCGTTTTTCCCCTTTTTTTTTTCTCTTTTCTGCGAGTGCTTTTTGGAAGCCTAAAAGGGACAGGGACCCCGGTGCTAGGGAGGCAGGGCGGCGGGACTGGTGAGCGGGTGCCTGGGACCGGCACCTGAGGACAAAGAATATCCCGCATTTTTCCCTGTGGGACCGGTGGGTGGGTGCCTGAGACCAGCACCTGAGGACGGAAGAAATCGCGCGTTTTTCCCCTTTTTTTTCTCTCTTTTTGCCAAGTGCTTTTTGGAAGCCTTGAAGGGACAGGGACCCCGGTGCTAGGGAGGCAGGGCGGCAGGACTGGTGAGCGGGTGCGTGGGACCAGTGCCTGAGGACAAAGAATATTGAGCGTTCCTTCCCTGCGGGACCGGTGGGTGGGTGCTTTTTGGAAGCCTTGAAAGGACAGGGACCCTGGTGCTAGGGAGACAGGGCAGCAGGACCAGTGCGCGGGTGCCTGGGACCGGCACCTGAGGAAAAAAAAAAAAATCGCGTGTTTTTTCTTTTTTTTTTCCTTTCTGTTCCCTCTCTCATTGTTGCTGTTGTTGTTTTGGTTTGGAGAGTGCTTTTTGGAAATCTTAAAGGGGCAGGACAGGTCACTTAGACCAGAAGCAGGGAATCTGGGGATCTCTGGGCACTCTAACCCCCTGGGCAGCAGGGAGCACAGAGGCCCCTTACGGAGATAAATAGTCTCCTGGCTGCTCCCCCTCTAACGGGGCTCCACCATTTTGGAGGAACAGCCCCAGACAGGCCAAGCCCACAGCAACAGTGGAGATAAACCCCAAAGCAACTGGGCAGGAAGCAGAAGCCCTGTCTGCGCACAGCTGCCCAGCACAAGCCACTAGAGGTCGCTATTCTCCCAGGAAAAGGCTACAAAACAACAAGAAGGGAAGCTCTTCCAGCGGTCACTTGTACCAGCTCTGCAGACTATCTCTATCACCATGAAAAGGCAAAACTACAGGCAGACAAAGATCACAGAGACAACACCTGAGAAGGAGACAGACCTAACTAGTCCTCCTGAAAAAGAATTCAAAATAAAAATCATGAACATGCTGACAGAGATGCAGAAAAAAATGCAAGAGCAATGGGATGAGATGCAGAGAAAAATGCAAGAGCAGTGGGATGAGATGCAGAGAAAAATGCAAGAGCAGTGGGATGAAGTCCGGAAGGAGATCACAGATGTCAGGAAAGAGATCACAGAAGTGAAACAATCCCTGGAAGGATTTATAAGCAGAATGGATAAGATGCAAGAGGCCATTGAAGGAATAGAAGCCAGAGAACAGGAACGTATAGAAGCTGACATAGAGAGAGATAAAAGGATCTCCAGGAATGAAACAACACTAAGAGAAATATGTGACCAATACAAAAGGAAAAACATTCGTATTATAGGGATACCAGAAGAGGAAGAAAGAGGAAAAGGGATAGAAAGGGTCTTTGAAGAAATAATTGCTGAAAACTTCCCCAAACTGGGGGAGGAAATAATCGAACAGACCATGGAATTATACAGAACCCCCAACAGAAAGGATCCAAGGAGGACAACACCAAGACACATAATAATTAAAATGGCAAGGATCAAGGACAAGGAAAGAGTTTTAAAGGCAGCTAGAGAGAAAAAGGTCACCTATAAAGGAAAACCAATCAGGCTAACATCAGACTTCTCAACAGAAACCCTACAGGCCAGAAGAGAATGGCATGATATACTTAATGCAATGAAACAGAAGGGCCTTGAACCAAGGATACTGTATCCAGCACGACTATCATTTAAATATGATGGTGGGATCAAACAATTCCCAGACAAGCAAAAGCTGAGGGAATTTGCTTCCCACAAACCACCTCTACAGGGCATCCTACAGGGACTGCTCTAGATGGGAGCACCCCTAAAAAGAGCACAGAACAAAACACACAACATATGAAGAAGGGAGGAGGAGGAATAAGAAGGGAGAGAAGAAAAGACTCTCCAGACAGTGTATATAACAGCTCAATAAGCGAGCTAAGTTAGGCAGTAAGATACTAAAGAAGCTAACCTTGAACCTTTGGTAACCACGAATCTAAAGCCTGCAATGGCAATAAGTACATATCTTTCAATAGTCACCCTAAATGTAAATGGACTTAATGCACCAATCAAAAGACATAGAGTAATAGAATGGATAAAAAAGCAAGACCCATCTATATGCTGCTTACAAGAAACTCACCTTAAACCCAAAGATAAGCATAGACTAAAAGTCAAGGGATGGAAAAACATATTTCAGGCAAACAACAGTGAGAAGAAAGCAGGGGTTGCAGTACTAATATCAGACAAAATAAACTTCAAAACAAAGAAAGTAACAAGAGATAAAGAAGGCCACTACATAATGATAAAGGGCTTAGTCCAACAAGAGGATATAACCATTCTAAATATATATGCACCCAATACAGGAGCACCAGCATATGTGAAGCAAATACTAACAGAACTAAAGAGGGAAATAGACTGCAATGCATTCATTGTAGGAGACTTCAACACACCACTCACCCCAAAGGATAGATCCACCGGGCAGAAAATAAGTAAAGACACACAGGCACTGAACAACACACTAGAACAGATGGACCTAATAGACATCTATAGAACTTTACATCCAAAAGCAACAGGATATACATTCTTCTCAAGTGCACATGGAACATTCTCTAGAATAGACCACATACTAGCTCACAAAAAGAGCCTCAGTAAATTCCACAATATTGAAATTCTACCAACCAATTTTTCAGACCACAAAGGTATGAAAGTAGAAATAAATTCTACAAAGAAAACAAAAAGGCTCACAAACACATGGAGGCTTAACAACATGCTACTAAATAATCAATGGATCAATGAACAAATCAAAATAGAGATCAAGGAATATATAGAAACAAATGACAACAACAACACTAAGCCCCAACTTCTGTGGGATGCAGCGAAAGCAGTCTTAAGAGGAAAGTATATAGCAATCCAGGCACACTTGAAGAAGGAAGAACAATCCCAAATGAATAGTCTAACATCACAATTATTAAAACTGGAAAAAGAAGAACAAATGAGGCCTAAAGTCAGCAGAAGGAGGGACATAATAAAGATCAGAGAAGAAATAAACAAAATTGAGAAGAATAAAACAATAGCAAAAATCAACGAAACCAAGAGCTGGTTCTTTGAGAAAATAAACAAAATAGATAAGCCTCTAGCCCAACTTATTAAGAGAAAAAGAGAGTCAACACAAATCAACATAATCAGAAATGAGAATGGAAAAATCACGACAGACTCCACAGAAATACAAAGAATTATTAAAGACTACTATGAAAACCTATATGCCAACAAGCTGGAAAACCTAGAAGAAATGGACAACTTCCTAGAAAAATACAACCTCCCAAGACTGACCAAGGAAGAAACACAAAAGTTAAACAAACCAATTACAAGCAAAGAAATTGAAACAGTAATCAAAAAACTACCCAAGAACAAAACCCCGGGGCCGGACGGATTTACCTCGGAATTTTATCAGACACACAGAGAAGACATAATACCCATTCTCCTTAAAGTGTTCCACAAAATAGAAGAAGAGGGAATACTCCCAAACTCATTCTATGAAGCCAACATCACCCTAATACCAAAACCAGGCAAAGACCCCACCAAAAAAGAAAATTACAGACCAATATCCCTGATGAACGTAGATGCAAAAATACTCAATAAAATATTAGCAAACAGAATTCAACAGTATATCAAAAGGATCATACACCATGACCAAGTGGGGTTCATCCCAGGGATGCAAGGATGGTACAACATTCGAAAATCCATCAACATCATCCACCACATCAACAAAAAGAAAGACAAAAACCACATGATCATCTCCATAGATGCTGAAAAAGCATTTGACAAAATTCAACATCCATTCATGATAAAAACTCTCAGCAAAATGGGAATAGAGGGCAAGTACCTCAACATAATAAAGGCCATATATGATAAACCCACAGCCAGCATTATACTGAACAGCGAGAAGCTGAAAGCATTTCCACTGAGATCGGGAACCAGACAGGGATGCCCACTCTCCCCACTGTTATTTAACATAGTACTGGAGGTCCTAGCCACGGCAATCAGACAAAACAAAGAAATACAAGGAATCCAGATTGGTAAAGAAGAAGTTAAACTGTCACTATTTGCAGATGATATGATACTGTACATAAAAAACCCTAAAGACTCCACTCCAAAACTACTAGAACTGATATCGGAATACAGCAAAGTTGCAGGATACAAAATCAACACACAGAAATCTGTAGCTTTCCTATACACTAACAACGAATCAATAGAAAGAGAAATCAGGAAAACAATTCCATTCACCATAGCATCAAAAAGAATAAAATACCTAGGAATAAACCTAACCAAGGAAGTGAAAGACTTATACTCTGAAAACTACAAGTCACTCTTAAGAGAAATTAAAGGGGACACTAATAAATGGAAACTCATCCCATGCTCATGGCTAGGAAGAATTAATATCGTCAAAATGGCCATCCTGCCAAAAGCAATATACAAATTTGATGCAATCCCTCTCAAATTACCAGCAACATTCTTCAATGAATTGGAACAAATAATTCAAAAATTCATATGGAAACACCAAAGACCCCGAATAGCCAAAGCAATCCTGAAAAAGAAGAATAAAGTAGGGGGGATCTCACTCCCCAACTTCAAGCTCTACTACAAAGCCATAGTAATCAAGACAATTTGGTACTGGCACAAGAACAGAGCCACAGACCAGTGGAACAGATTAGAGACCCCAGAAATTAACCCAAACATATATGGTCAATTAATATTTGATAAAGGAGCCATGGACATACAATGGCAAAATGACAGTCTCTTCAACAGATGGTGCTGGCAAAACTGGACAGCTACATGTAGGAGAATGAAACTGGACCATTGTCTAACCCCATATACAAAGGTAAACTCAAAATGGATCAAAGACCTGAATGTAAGTCACGAAACCATTAAACTCTTGGAAAAAAACATAGGCAAAAACCTCTTAGACATAAACATGAGTGATCTCTTCTTGAACATATCTCCCCGGGCAAGGAAAACAACAGCAAAAATGAGCAAGTGGGACTACATTAAGCTGAAAAGCTTCTGTACAGCGAAAGACACCATCAATAGAACAAAAAGGAACCCTACAGTATGGGAGAATATATTTGAAAATGACAGATCTGATAAAGGCTTGACGTCCAGAATATATAAAGAGCTCACACGCCTCAACAAACAAAAAACAAATAACCCAATTAAAAAATGGGCAGAGGAACTGAACAGACAGTTCTCCAAAAAAGAAATACAGATGGCCAAGAGACACATGAAAAGATGCTCCACATCGCTAATTATCAGAGAAATGCAAATTAAAACTACAATGAGGTATCACCTCACACCAGTAAGGATAGCTGCCATCCAAAAGACAAACAACAACAAATGTTGGCGAGGCTGTGGAGAAAGGGGAACCCTCCTACACTGCTGGTGGGAATGTAAATTAGTTCAACCATTGTGGAAAGCAGTATGGAGGTGCATCAAAATGCTCAAAACAGACCTACCATTTGACCCAGGAATTCCACTCCTAGGAATTTACCCTAAGAATGCAGCAATCAAGTTTGAGAAAGACAGATGCACTCCTATGTTTATCGCAGTACTATTTACAATAGCAAAGAATTGGAAGCAACCTAAATGTCCATCTGTAGATGAATGGATAAAGAAGATGTGGTACATATACACAATGGAATACTACTCAGCCATAAGAAGTGGAAAAATCCAACCATTTGCAGCAACATGGATGGAGCTGGAGAGTATTATGCTCAGTGAAATAAGCCAAGCGGAGAAAGAGAAATACCAAATGATTTCACTCATCTGAGGAGTATAGGAACAAAGGAAAAACTGAAGGAACAAAACAGCAGCAGAATTACAGAACCCAAAAATGGACTAACAGGTACCAAAGGGAAAGGAACTGGGGAGGATGGGTGGGCAGGGAGGGATAAGGGGGGGGAAGAAGAAGGGGGGTATTAAGATTAGCATGCATGGGGGGGAGGGAGAAAGGGGAGGGTGGGCTGCACAACACAGAGAGGACAAGTAGTGACTCTACAACATTTTGCTAAGCTGATGGACAGTAACCGTAATGTGGTTGTTAGGGGGGACCTGATATAGGGGAGAGCATAGTAAACATAGTATTCTTCAGGTAAGTGTAGATTAAAAATTTAAAAAAAAAAAAAAAAGAAAGAAAGAAAGAAAAGGGGGATTACTCCTTAACAGGATAAAACTATTGGTAAATCAAAGATCAACGCATGCTTTAAATATCCTTAATGTTGATCACTTAAAGGGTGTCAGATGATCAGCTATGGAGGTACTCTTTTCTGATAATATTCCTTTCTCTTAATTAAAAAAAAAAAAAAAAAGCAGTTACTGTGTGCTGACCTCCAATGAGTTCTGCACAGTGGTATAGAGGGCATGTCAAAGTGTGGGCAAAGGGTCTGTTTGTTTCTACGCAGAAGATCAAGGCCTAGCTTGGATACCCAGAAAATGAACTAAGATACGATATGAGGAGGAGCTTCCGGCATCAGCACTCTCTGGAGGACTCGTGCCGGGGGATGATCATCAAAAAGCCTCCACAGGGATCCGGACGATGCTGCGGTTGTGGCTGCATCCAGCCCACCATCTCCTGGACTTGCCATGAGAAGGAGGAGGGAGATGTCTAGGCTGGCATGTGCATACAGTGAGACAACGAATTTGACTGGATCTGTACTGTTGGAACTCAACCAGGAGTTGGGAGGGGTGCAAGTTGTAGCACCCCAAAATCTCATGACTATAGACTATCTATGGTTAAAAGAACATATGGGATGTGAACAGATCCCAGAAATGGGCTGCTTTAATTTGTCTGATGGTTCAAGTACAGTTGGAAAATATCCATCATATCATAGATAAATTTTCACAAATGCCTAGGGTGCCTAAATGGTTTTCTTGGCTTCACTGGAGATGGCTGGTAATTATAGATTTGCTTTGTTTATGTCACCGTATTCCTATTATGTCAATATGTGTGTGCAAATTAGTTAGTAGTTTAAAACCTATACATACTTAAGGTACTATACAAGAAGATATGTCAAAGAAATAATCAATCCTCCCAAGTTTCCTTCATATGCTACATCTATAGCTTTTCTTCTTCCTTCCTAATTACAAACTTTAAATAGAATTCGTGCCTCATATCGAATTTACCGAGTATCATAATTCCTCCAGGTGGTAAAGATACCTCGAGACAAGTGCTGGGCATAGAAGCCACAGGGCATAAATCTGCAAAGAAGTAAAAAGCTAACCTTTGCAAACAATATGGCTTCTCTCTCACTTACCAACTTTACATTTCCCTGTATGGCCCCGGAAGATGACTGGTTAGCCAGAGACGGGTAAGATTCCTCAAGGGAGGAACAACCTAAGACAGGCACAGTCGCAGGGGGGCCATCAGGTGAGAATTTGGGGATCAACAGAGGTGAGGCTCAGAACCTCACCCCCCCTGCTTTGAGAGAAATCTTCTGCATCCGTGGATGTTTTGCTGCCCTTGTCTAGCCTGGATTAATACTTAGTCCATAGGCACACACCTGATAATCTGATCATCTACATTTGCCTTCTTACAGCACTAAACTATGTTTTCTACCTTTATCTTGCATCTACCTACCACTTCAGCATTTTATTAAAAATAAAAATAATAATAATAATAGGAGAAATGTGGGATCAACATATAAATCAAGTACAAAAATCAAATGAATATTCATATTTGACCTGATGGTTTATAGGTCATATTGCATGATCAAAACCGAAAGTTTCTGTGATGACTGCCCTTGTACTGTTCACCATGTAAGAATTTATTCACTCTGTAAGAATTCGTTCACCATGTAAGAACTTGTTCGTTATGCTTCAGAAGATTGGAGACTGACGAGAATTAGGCTTGAGATGGATTAATGATTGTACATTGAGCATTGACCCCCCTATACTGAATTTTATTGTTGTTAACAACCATTTGATCAATAAATATGAGAGATGCCCTCTCAAAAAAAAAAAAAAGCAACTGTAGCAACTATTCCTGCTCACAACTCTGCACCTTTGCACACACACTTACTTTATGTTTCTCCATAATATGTATGACCTTCAGGCTTACTCATTATTGTGTGGTCCTCCCCCAGTCTAAGCACCATGAGTGAGAGCAGAAACCTTGTATATTGCTGCTTTCCCAGGGCCTACGATGGTGCATATTGTACACACATATATATAAGTACACATTCAATAAATATTTTTTGAATGACTGAATTATTGAGTGTATTAAATGGATGGATGAATAGGAAGTTCTGTAGGGGGCAGGAAGGGGGGTTGGTGCTGGAGTGGTTTGCTTCAGTAAGGATAAAGGGTACCTACTTCTCTGTAACTGCATGGACAGTCCAGTGACAAGAAACAAGAAACACAGGCTTATAGATTGAAAGAGATGGAGTCAAAAGGGCAGTGAAGCTGGGCTTGACCTCAAAAGAACCAGTGAGAGGATATGAAGTCAGGGAGGAGAGAGCAGGAGGACTGAGAGACTTAGGGAAGAGGAGAGTGTTTGCTCATCACCCCTTTCCCAAGGTGGTCTCTGCTGGTTACACAGCAATCGGGGGGAGAGCAGAGAGCATTGCATGTAAAACAGCAAGGGGAAAGATAAAGTGTACGTCAGTGCCAGTCAAGAGGCATTAAACATGTTTTCAGAAATCATCTTTTGAAAGGAGCTTATGGAAAAGAAGGGGGGGACATCTGACATTTCAAAAAATGCCCCTCATAGCTAATTGCTATGATCTGAATGTTTGTGTGCCCCCAAAAGTTATATGTCAAAATCATAAAGCTCAGTGTGATATTAGGAAGAAGGGCCTTCGGGATGTGCATAGGTCATTAGGGTAGAGGCCTCATGAATGGGATTAGTGTTCTTATAAAAGGCTCCCCAGAGAGCTCCCGAGGTCCTTTCAGCAAGTGAAGACACAGCATGAAGACAGCAAGAAAAGAGAGATCTTGAACTAGGAAGTGGACTCTCACCAGACATCACTCTGCCACCACCTTGATCTTGGATTTCCCAGCCTTTAGAGCTGTGTGAAATAAATTTCTGTTGTTTATGAACTACCGAGTCTCTGGTATTTTGTTACAGCAGCAGGCAGGCACATTCTTAATCATTAGCCCTCATTGAGGCAGAGGTTACTATTCTTTGCTTTCATTCTTCCATTATGAACTAGAGCAATGCTTAGCAAAAACACTCTGAAGAGACCTGGTGCCTTCTTCCTGAACAGAGAGCTATCTTCAGCACATTAAAATATTCCACTTGAAATTAGTGAATTCGTGCTGGGGAAAATGCACTCTCTTGCCTTTTTCAAGCTGGTTTGTATTCATAACTATCTTCGGAGAGAAAATGGAACATAAAAAGAGAAACAAAAAAACAAAGAAGCTCAGTGCTTTAGCCTTGCTTTCTCCCAGCGCCCATCTCCTGCTCACAGCCTGATCACCACTCCGCTCTCTGGGAACAGACTTGGAACAGACCTTCCTCCTCTGGAACAAGTCACTCCGTCTATGGAGAAGCAACCGATTGAATTTCATGACCTCTAAGATGTCTTCTAGCATCAAAATGCTTTTTATTGCCCAGAAAAGGGTTGGGCTATTTCTTTTTCTGTTTTTAAACTCCACTTACCTCATTTGTACCTGGACATCTCTACCCACACTTGCCTGTGCTGGCCCTCCTTCCTGCCCAAGCCTGCTGGAATGCTTTTAAATACTTCTGACTCCCCTCTCTGAACACCCACATTCTACCCTTCCTTCCAAAGCAGCTCAAGACAATATTCCCTGAATTTGTCTCTGACTTCCTGCAGTGTGCAGGCAGTTTTCTGCCTCTCACCCCCCTTGTGTCCCGGTGCCCTGATAGCTGGCTGGACTCCTGCCAGCTGCCCAGTGTTGTTGACAGGCAGCAAGGGCAGAGATGTGCCTCTCCTGCTCACTGCGCTGCCATGGCCCAGCACCCAGCAGAGGGCGGGCTTTTAGTGTTCAATAAATGTTGGTTTGATGTGACAGTCATAAAATGTTGCTTAGTGATTCTAGACACCTAACTTCTACCTTCCCTCTCTCTTCAATGTCCTGTTAATACAAGCGCCCTGGGCTGAAAGGCTCATGGCTGGGAGTCCCTGATGCCAGAAACTGACCTGATATTCACAGCTAGACCTCAATATGATTACAAGCTGGTCTGACACAGCTAGCCCATTTTGTTTTCCTGTTGGACAGAAACATTCTGAAAAATTAACAACCTCAGAAAAGGTACTATAGATGGAATGTTTGCGTCCTCTTTAAAGTCTTATGTAAAAACTTAATCTATAATGTGATGGTATTTGGAAGTGGGGCTCTAGGGATGTGATTAGGTCATAAGGGCAGAGCCCTCATGAAGAGGATTACTGCCCTTATAAAAGAGGCCCCAGGGAGTGCCATGTGAGGGCAGAGTCAAAAAACAGGTCTATGAATCAGGAAGTAGTTTCTCACCAGACACCAAATTTGCCACCCCTGGTCTTAGCCTTCCAACATCCAGAACTGTGAGAAATAAACGTCTAGTGTTTATAAGCCACACCGTTTATGCTATTTTGTTATAATACCCCGAACAGAGTAAGACATAAGGTTACTCTGAAGCCATGATTAAATGAAACAAAACAAAGCCATTTTGTAGTTTTGTCTAAGACCAGACAAAAATAAGGTCACTGTGCCAACTCATAGAATGCCCCCACTTTCTGACAGCATCCAATTCTGAGCAAAACCCTGCCTCCTTAGACTTTCTCCCAAATCATCTAACCACAGCCTAAACGATTCTTTCTAACATTCTCTTACTAAGATACCTTGCTGCTTGCTATAAGCAATAAACCAATTTATCTAATTACGTATGTGTTCCTGGTGGTCTCTGGCTGAAATGCCCTGACAGTTGTAGGCAGTCATTTCACATTCGTGGATGTCCACAAACATCCTAGGGGTGTTATTATTCCCAATTTACACCCAGGAAACGAAGGCCTAAAGAGGTCAGGTGATTTAGGAGAGATCATACAAGGGGATGTCTCAGCCTAACCCTGGTCACTTAACGTGAGGGTCAGTCCAGGCCCTGTTCACAGCACCCGGATGGCCTCTGCCGCGTTTTCACTTCCTGTCAAGCAGCAGAAACATTTCTTTCTCGAGAGTCCTCTGAAAGGAAGCTGAACTCTACAGCGAAGGTGGACATTCCAAACTGGGTGGGAAACAGATGTCTGTTACATTACTTTGTGTACCGCTTTGTGTACACAAATATTTTACAAAATTTTTAGTTAAGTACAAGGAACTGAAAACAAAGCCTAGATGGCCAAACGTGGAAGGGAAGGAAAGGAGGAATGGAGGAAAGGGGGGAGGGGGGAAGGGATGGAGGGAGGAAGAAGCAATAAACAGGACCTGGACCAGACCGAGGCACTCCTCGCGCGCAAAAATCTCACTAATATTTAAGGCAATATTGTTAAAAATCAAATCCGCAAACTACAACCCAAGGGCCAGTGCCTGTTTTGTCAATAAAGTTTTATCGTTAGGTCCCAACCAGCATCTGTCTACCCAAAGACCAAACTCAAGCATCAGCCATACAAAGTGGCCTTCTGGGTGCAGCCGCTCCTCCACCCGCTCAAACCCAGAGAGACTGGCCCCAAAGGAAGGAAGACCGTTTTGCTGCAGGTTGCTGGGGGTCTCTGAGACCGCGGAGAGCTGGTGCGAAAGGAGACTGCCGGCCGGGCTCCGCTCAGAGGCTCTCAGCCCCTCGCCGCCCTTCTCCCCGCCCCGCCGACCCTCGGGGCGAAGGGGTCCTGCCGCTTTAAATCCCCCAGGCTCGGGGCCGCGCGCCCGGCAGTTGCCCAGGGAGACGGCGGCCCTGACGCCACCGGGCGCGCGTCCAGGCCCGGTCCGCCCGCGGCGTCGGCCCCGAGCCGCCGAGACCCCGTTTCCCGCCCGCTGTGGCCAGCTAGCACCGCGTCGCAGCCTCAGAAAGGCCGCGATGGAGGAGGGCCAGGAGCCAGAGGTGGAGGAGGAGGAAAAGGAGAAGGCGGCGAGGGACAAGGTGGCGCTCCACCGGACGTCCAGCGACGAGTACTTCTCGGACATGAGCGACGGCGCTGAAAGCAATGGGGACGATGACTTGCACCGCCCCCGCCTAACCAGCGTCGTCAGCCCCAGCCTGAGCCCGACGCCGACGCCGTTGCCCAGCGGGACGACGGGCCTCCTGTGCAGCCCGACGACGAGCAAGACCTCATCTTCGACCGTCTCGCCCCAGAAAAGTACCCGCCCTGCGCGCCCCTTCCTCCATGGCTCCCGACCCCTAGGGGGCAGCTGGTTCCACGACTGCTGAGCTGTAGTCTACAGGGGTGCCTGGTTTCTAAAAACGTGCACACTCCGGTCTATCTCCCCTCTCCTCCCTTCTGCCAAAGGCACTAAAATCTCGGTTGGGCCGTTGTGCTGGTTCACGATTTAAGAAATAGATGAAACGCTTGGTGAAACTGGAAACTTGGGCCGTGCTGTACTGAGGCTCACATCTGTGGGCCGTCAGGCAATAATCGCGTTCTCTCCCCGTGCCGCTGTGTGTGTGTGTGTGTGTGTGTCTCTCTCTTTCTCTGTCACTCACTCACACACACACACACACACACACACGCACACACCATACAAGAACTGCTCTATGGAAACAGTCGGACAAAAACAATTCGATTTTGTGTTTAACTTACTGGACTATAACCATTCCAGTCACTTTCTTAAAAAGAGTAGAGCAGTTATTTGGGTAGGATTCTCAATCCCCCAGTATGGCATTTTGGCCAGGATCATTCTCTGGGGGGGGGGGCGGGGTTGTGTGTGTGTGTGTGTGTGTTGGGGGGTACGAAGATTGTGTGTGTGTGTGTTGGGGGGTGCGAAGATGCTGTCCTCTGCAGTGTGTGTGTGTGTGTGTGTGTGTGTGTGTTGGGGGTGTGAAGATGCTGTCCTCTGCAGTGTGTGTGTGTGTGTGATTTATGGCAGTCAAAAGCCAATGTCGCCTGGGCAGGGAGGAAGAGGGGTGGGATTGTCCCTTTGAGAACCATTAATTCAGAGGGAGTGACTAAATTTTTTAATGTTTTATTCAACAGGTTTTCCTAAAATATTTCAGACATTTAAGAAAGACATGTCTAAAATAAATTTAGATAGGTAAGAAAATGTTTTCAGTTTTCGCATTATTAGTTTTTGAAACTAATGATATTACCTTTTGTATATATATATGTCAGGAAGTAAAGTAAAAAAATATATCTGGGGCATTGACAACTAACTTATTTTAAAAAGGTTTTTTTAAATTTTAATCTACACTGTTAGACACTTTGGATGAGTTAGAGAAAAGGTACCTGCCCATCCCAGGCTTATTACCTACCTGTACTGATGACATATCCACTTATTAATACAACACAAAATAATAACTGCCATGTGTACAACAGTAAGTGCTATGAATTATCTAGGACCTGTATTTAGTATCATATTGGCTAAATGTGAGGGTGATTAAAGATACCTTCTGTGGAAGAGAGTGGAAATTATGGTCTTCCCTTTTTTTCTTGTTGCTATTAGCCTTCAAACACTTTACTAGGAAGACACCAAAGAAGCACCCTTTGGAACATCAGAGATCTTCCCTGAAATCTGAGTCCACCAAACCCGAGTCCACAATCTTGAATTACTCTTCACCTAAGCTTTGCTTTTACAAGAAGCAACTGTTAAACTCTTAAGCATAAAGAGAATTACTCTGTCCCATGAACACATTTTTATTTATCCTTTTAATTCAACTTTTTAAGACTTTATATATGCATGGTTAAAATGTTAAAGTATACAAAGGTATAAGATGAAAAACTCCATGCCCTTCTCTACAGCCGCCCCATCCACACCAGAGGTAACATACTGTGAAGTTTGTTTAGTTTCCCATGTAATTTTAAATAGTGTATTTTCATTCCTTGTCTTACCAAGTTTTGATGTAACTACTGACTTTCCTAAATCAAATGCTTAATTTCTCTTCATAAAATACCCTAATAAGATGCTTCTTTTATATTTCAAAGCATTCTTTGGTGAAATTGGTGTGATTGTGTTTTTAAGGAAATCTGTCCTTAAAAGTCAAAAAAGGCAATCAATATTGACTTATCTTCTATTTTTAATTGCCCTCTTACTATGCTGCTTGAAAATAGGGCAAACTTTAGGATGCAGATGAATGTGGGGAAACACAAGTTTTGGAGCCAAATGATTCTGGGCCCCATCTGTGTCTGCCTCACGTGATTTCTGAGAGGTTCCCTTGAGCTTCAGTTTCCTTGCCTGTAGAAAGCAAATATTAATAGCTGCCTTGATTGAGTTTTGTAAAGCTAAAGGATATACTGTGAGTAAAACTACTATATATGTGCTACTACATAGTAAGTTCTCAGTAAATGTTAATTTTGTTGTTGTCCTCGCTCATTTGGGATCTTTACACCAAATTTCAGAAGCAATCTTTGGTGTTACTTTAAGGAAGGCGAAGAGACCTAGATGAATAATGGGTTGATTTTGTTAATCATAGAAATGGAAAAAATCCAAACACTAAATGTGGTCTATGGATTGTTCTTCAATGTTCCTTTACTCTTGGTCCCTGTACCTTGTTTCTCTGAGAGGTGAGATAACAGGACTCTCCAGAGACTTGCACAGGTGGCTCTGGCAAAGGAGTTCTTCACTTACTCTAGGACACAGTCATTTCAGAATTCAAACACCCCAATGAAGCAATACGCCGAGGAACAAAGCATCAACAAAGAAGGTGGAAACATTTAGAGAACTGAGAACGGTCAAAAAGTGACAATCCCAAAACTGCCTCAATTCTTTCGTTTGATCATTTTAGAAAAGCCAGCAAGTTATGACAAAAAAAATGAAATTCAGCGAGGCAAAGGAACGTGAAAAGCAACAGTTATTGTTCACTTATTTACAGCAGTAACTAGTGAATTTTAACTAGTAAAAGTAAATAAATTCTTGCCTTCCTATCATGTCAATGATAACTCAAATAACTGATTAAACTACTTAGAGAAAGAATAGATTGTTTTAATTGCAGTGCAGTTAACTTCAGCCCTTTCAAAAGAGTTTGGATTATTTTTAAGCTATTTTAAATGAATAATATGTTCTCATTCAACTAATGTTTAAACAATTTTTAAATTCAAGTCAATGTTTAAAGAAACACCATCCCTGCCACCACCATCACCATCACACGTGCACAGAGAGAGCAGTAGTAATTTACTCCCTGAGGGAAAAGTATGGTATCGGGAGCTCCTGGCATTTAGAAAGGCATACTTCCCAAAGAATAGATATGATGCGAACACACTGTGCCTGACTTTACCTAAGAGATAAGAATGAGGGGTAATATTTCAAAGAAAATAGAACTCAGGATCTTTGTTGCATATTTATTATTTGATTGCTAACTGTACTATAGAAGAACTCCTAACAACTCTGTAGGTATGCTGAAAACTAACATTTCATCTAAATTTCAGAACCACCTATTACAATTTATATCCAGGAGTTCCAATATCAGTACAAACAGAAGAAAGTTGGCTTCAAGAAATGTCCAACAAAAAGGAGTCAAGTGAGTAGTTTGATTTCTTAGCTTCTGCTGGGAGATGGGATTCTGCACTGGAAAGTGAGTGGGTATAAGCAGCCAGCAGAGCTAGGTTCGAATCCCAGCCCCAGCACAAACTAACTTGCATTAACCTCATTGAGTCTCCATTTCCTCAGGTGTTTATCGTAATAATACTTCTGTCGCAGGATTGTTATGAAGATCAAAATGTGATTACCTAAACCCCTTAGCACTAGTCTTTAATAAGTGGTAGCATTTATTTCACATAAAAAGTAATTGCCGCAGAGAAGACAAGTAGTGACTCTATAGCATTTTACTACGCTGATGGACAGTGACTGTAATGGGGTTTGTGGTGGGGACTTGATAATGGGGGTAATCTAGTAACCACAGTGTTGCTCATGTTATTGTATATTAATGATACCAAAATTAAAAAAAGAAAATAATTGCCATTATATTTTGATACATATCTTACTTTTTATTATAGAAGTAATAACTTAGGCACACTGTTTTTAAATGTCAAACCATTAAGAAAGATAATGTAAAAAAAGTTTTAAGTTACCCTGGAATATTCCTCACAAGTAATCATTATGAATCATTACGAATAGCCTTTCCTGTTATATCTTATTCATCAGGTGCTTATTGAGCACCTACCATGTGCCAAGCACCTGTCTTAGGGTAGGACCCATTCTAGGGAAATGGCAGTGTACAAAACAGACAAAACCTGTCTCAGTGACCCTCTATTAAAGTGTGGAGGTGGAGGTTAGGACAAGATCAATAATATACAAAATAAGTAAGGATATAATACATTAGGTGATGTAAGTGCTAAGGAGATAAAACAGGGAAAGGGACGGAAAACATTGGATGGGAGACATGCAGGCTCACACCGGACGCTCACGGAAACCTTCACTGAGAAGCTGAAGTATTCGAGCAAGGACCTCAGGGACATGAGAGAGTGATCCAGGATGATCTCTGGGAAGAGTGTACAAGGCCCAGTGCCTCCTAGAAGGGCGAGTGCCTCCTAGAACAAGGAGGTGGCCAGTGTGGCTGCAGCGGAGTAAGGAGGTGAATCCCAGTGGATAAGGTCAAAGAGAAACTGAGGAGCAGATCTTCAGTGATAATGAAGTGGAACGTCATGGAGGATTTGCACAAAGGAGTGACAAAATCTAACAAAAATGGACCAAATATTAAAAAGATGTTCATTATTCCCAAATTTATCTATATAGTCAGTATAACCCTGATGGGATTTTTCAGTGGGATTTGACAAGCTGATTCTTATCAAAGGTCATGCTTTGCAGTGTTAAAAGATAAACTGAGGCATTTTCAAATTTTTAAGAGTTTATCTGAGCAAACAACAGTTGGAATGGGATCGCTGGAAGCGTCTGGAGGACTCCACGGATGAGCTAGGGGAGAGATTTTTTTAGAGAAGACTTGGGAGTAGACGAGGCAATTATTTGGCTCTATAGGTTAAGCAGTGCGTTAATCGGGGAAACCTAGTGGGCTATTTGTGACTGGTTGTTCTTAACCTTGAGGCCTTTACAGAAATTGACTCTGGCAAAGATTTCAGTTTTCTTATGCAGGCTGCCAAGACACGAGAGCTGCTTCATCTACTGGCTGCCTCGTTTGATCACTTCAACAGCGGAATCTAGTGCACTGCTCCATTTTTTTCAGATCTTTTACAGTATTTTTTTAATATGGGACTCCTATGCAGCTCTTATTAGTTTATTCCTACCTATTTTATAGTCTTTTACTGATGTAACGATTCTTTTTTTCTATTGTTAACTGGTTGTCAACATAGAGGAAAACTATTGATTTCCGTGTATTCATCTAATATCTGACTCCTTGCTAAATTTCTTATTAAATCCACTAATTTGTCCATTGAAAGTCTACTAGACAATTATATTTCCTATGAATAATGGCAGTTTTATCTCTTCTTTGATTTTTTCATTTAGTGTTTCATGGACATCTTTTCATGTCAGGAAAAACTGATCCGAGTCTTTGAAACCACTGCATAGTACTTCCTTATATACAATTATTCTGACTTATGTCATAAATCTGATTGCTACCTATTTACGTTGTTTGGTTTGGCTTGGTATTTTCAGGTCTTCCTTATAACAAATCATGCCTTAATGAAAATTTTCATGCATTCATCTTTTTTATACCTGTGCTGCCATGTCTGTTGGACAAAATACCTAAAAATTGTTTCAAATATTCCAAGAAGTGTCTTATCTTCTGAAGCCTCTCTCTTTGTCCAACAGCAGTCTTTGCTGTCTCTGGCTCTGCTGGGAAAGTGAATCAGCCGTGTGCCTTTACCTCTGTCCCACTGTAGGTTGTTCTGACTGGTTTTCATCATTCCAGTTCTATCTGCTTACATCTTCTAGACATTTACTTCAAGTTGCTGGTGTGTTGATGGCTGCGTTCCCCATTTCCAGTACTGCCCTAGAATCTGTGGAGGGAATAATCCTCATGGTTTAGTTCACTGGAACTGCAACCCCAGACTCCTGAACCTGAGAAATCTTTCACAGAATAACAGACACCAAATAACAGAATAGTATGTTAAAAGGGCAGAAAACAAAAGGGTCAGTGAACCATGATTATAATCAAGTAAAATATGCATCCATGCAATATTCTAGGATTAGAAAGGAACAGGGAATCATTTTTTAATGTGATACATTAGTGGTGAGCATCCTGTGTTCCTTACTGTTGATAAAATGTTATGCGGAAAATGCAAAATATTAAAAGATAAAACAAACACAACCAAGGGTACTTTTCTTTCCAAAAGGTTTATTTTCTTTTATATTAACCTGTTTTCCTACCTTGTCAGAATTGATGACAAATGTACACTCTTTTCACAGGGAAGAAACCACCCTCTGTAATAAAAGAATGCAAACCTGAAGGCCCAGCTGTGAAGTTAAGAGGTAATGGCTGCTTGGGATCATGTCCTCTGCTGGCAGAGGCAGACTGCCTTTAGAGAACCAACCAGCCTTCACTTGGACGGTGCCCACCCTTGAGAAAAGCCCTCCTCTGGGAATATATGCAAGAAGGTGGTGAGAAAGTAGGATTTCAGGACATTTAAACAGAGCATGTGACATGCTAGTGTTATTGAAAACCAGTCCTTGTCACCAGAGTCACAACACAAAACACTTTGACAAGGTTTTGAGGAAAGGAAAAGAATAGTTTAATAATTTGCCAGGAAAGGAGGGAGTGGCAGGCTTATGCCTTAAAGAACCCCTGTGCCCCCGAAGCACAAGGAGTTAGGGCCTTTAAGGGGGAAATCGTGGGAGAGAGGCTGTGGTATTCATGACCACAGACACAAACAGTAGCAACCTGCAAGGAGCCCAGCAGACCTTCTTGCACCCATTCAATTGCTTTTTGTTTTTCTTACTACTTCCTCCTCGGTACTTGGGACAGGATGTCTTGGTTTCTGCAAAATCAGCTTTCTGCCTTATATCTGACCCTAAGACTCAGAAAATAAGGGGAACAAAAAGAAACTGCCACCTGTTCATGGTAACAGGGTTTTGGGGGCTACTTGAGTTTGTTTTCCAGTTAATGTTGGTGTTGAATTTTAAACACAGGGATTAGTTCAGTTTTCCTCTGTTACACTAGGATCTGCAAACTAGAGAAAATGGCATACACCGCACAAAGGTTTTGAACTTTCCTTCTAAGTCTGTCCTTTTCCCTTCAGAAAAATGGGTAATTAATCCAGAAGAGTCCAAACTGAATATTTTATGTGAGTTGGAGGTAAGACATGTTTGTCAGTCCAATAACATAATGTGCCCATGTTAAAGAATCACTTATTCAATCTTCAATTTTCTCTCTCTCTTTTTAAAATTTAGTTTGAGGAAGACTACCTAACCCTGTTCGAGCCTTCTCTGAGAACATTACCTAGTGTTGGGCCACCACCCATTCTGGCGTTCAGACAAGAGAGTTCCAGTTTAGGCATTAACTTCAAGGTGATTTTAATCCATATTTTTTCTTACTATAATAAATGAGATAATAAAAAGCCACATAATGGCTTGCACAAAAGGCAGTGAAGACTTAAAAGAAAAAAGCAGGCAAAGGGGTCATTTACTTGGAATAGCACTAAGGATAGCTCTATTCATTTCCGAGGGCTGCTGTAACAAAGTACCACCAACTGGGTGGCTTAAAATGACAGCAGCTTATTGCTTCACAGTTCTGAAAGCCAGAAGTCCAAAATCAAGTACCAGGAAGTTGTCTCCTACCGGCCAGGGAGCAAGCACCCTTCCTTGCCCCTCCCTCACTGCTGCTCCAGGTCGTCAGTCCTCCGGAGGGCTCGGGGCAGCATCACTCCAATCTCGCCACAGTTGTCCCAGCATCTTCTGTGTGTCTGTATCCAGGTGTCCCTCTTCTCCATGGACACCAGTCATACTGGATTAGGGCTGACCCTAATGACCTCTTCTGGAGTCCATCTGTAATGACCCCATTTCTAAATAAGGCCACAGTCACAGGCACCAGGGGTTAGGACTTCAATATCTTTTCAGGGGACACAATTCAACCCATAACAGTGGCCATAAAGCCTGGGAACATAGGTGAACATTTGCTGTGTTTGTGTTTGTTAAGTGACCAGTTAATATGCCTGTGCTTGATGATCAAGGGAAAGGCCACCTGGTAATTCCGACAGGATGGCACACCACCCCAGTGCAGCAGGTGGTGGGGGACTGACTGGGGGCAGGATCATCTCCTAACTGGTCCGGCCCGGCTCTGTGGAGGGAACTGCACACTCCCGGGTCGGAGCCCCCTTGGTTGCTCCTTCTGGGACACACTAAAGGCGCAAGCTTATTCACTGAAAACAGTGAGGCAGTGCGTGGCCATGTGCGGGCAGAGCCGGCGGGGACGCGGTGTGGGTGCGCTGACATGTCCCCACCGCCATTTTGTGCAGCACACTGAACTATGCAACTCCAAAAATAGGCAGCCCACTAAACACATCATGTAATAGAACATTAACCAACATTTACTGTTTATATTTGCCCAGGTTTCTCAACCCTATGGTCACCCTCCTCAGGTTGACTCCTCAGGTTGAGACTCTTTATTTAAACATGAGACCTTCCCTTTTCTGAACCACAGAAGTTTGTATCCAGAGAAGTTTCTTGAGCTTTCTTCCCCTGACGCCCAGAAACAGCCCGAACATGAGGAGAGCTTTGCGGCCTTTTTTCCAGGGAGTTGTCCCCGCACTGGCACGTGGGCAGGGTGGGCTCCTCCTGCAGCTCAGCAGGTCTTTCAGGTCCTCTAGGTGGGACTTGGATACTAGCCTAGTTCTGAGGCAGCAGCGGCTGGCTTGCAGCTCGCCTCTAGCCACACCCTCTTCAGGTACAGGGTCCAAACCTTTCATGATCTTTTGAAGACCTTGCTTTATGCCCAAGTGAAGGGTGAAGGGACCATGGGATGAGGAGTTCATCACCCAGACCCTTGTGTGGAGCAGGTTGCAGATGACCTGGCAGTGCCACACTCTGTGCCCTACTCCATCATCTGGTGGCCATCCTAGGTTTTTTACTGCCATTTCTCTATTGCAGGGCTTTATTCCCCAAGTGTTCTGCTTTCAGCAATGTGCAGCGCTTACAACCAGGCAGTTTCAGGGGCCTAATGACATTGGACCTTATTCTAGGGTGGTGAATGCGTGGCTGCCCTGTACACCTCGGCCACCCTTTAGTCCCACAGTGGCCATTTTGCCATCCCCAAGAGAATGGTTTCCATGGCAAATACAGATGTCCTGGAAGTGCTCGTGACCTGCAAGTCCTGTGTGATCTGGGTCTTTTCCTGGAGGCCTGTGCTGATGAGGCTTGACCGCTCGCCTGCCCAGGAGCCTCTGTAGTCATGAGCTAAGATCACTAACACAACTGTAGTGTCAGCCCCTCGCTGAGTCACCTGAGCCCCTAACTCCCTTTTACTACCCCTGGTCTCCTCCAACTCCTCCTGAATCAACTTCACAGCACAGACAGGAGAATTCGGGACTGCAACCTGGGCTTCCCCTTGAGAAAGGACTCTGATTTAGGACGTTGATCATTGTAAATGGTGGCTGACATACTAATGAAAAGACTTCTTCCTACCAGTCACTTTTTGAAAGAGTTTATGATATTCAAACACCTTAGACCACCTGCATAAGTCTAGTATGTGTTATCCTTTGTCCCTTGCATCTAGTTACACACTGTATGTCCTCCTCCCCTACAAGGGACTGTGATGTCAACAGTAAAGGCATTTCTGCAGCTTTGTTCTTATGCTGAAGAGGCATCTTAAAGACACACACAGCTCCTGATGGCTCAGCTGTGCTCTGGCACCAGGCAGAGGCCCTCAGAACACTACCTCAGCCTTCTCCGTCCTCAGCAGCCCTTAAATAAAAATGATGTCTCATTACTGGAATATACCGATCTTGCTGGCTTGGTGCCTTCTGGTAAAGGTTTTCAACCCTCTGAAAGTTCCCTATCAACTATTACTGGGAGACCCCAACATGTCTGACAGTTGTTCCCAAGCAGATTTGCACACCTGCCACCAGTGCTGCTGTCCTCCTAGACACTTGCTGGCCCTGCCCAGAGCCCTGGCTCCTCTTGTTCTCAGAGGCTCAGGGCATTCGTGTGGGTACTCCATCATATCTTTTCTTCTCTCTGAAGGAAGAAGAGGAGGAGTTATCACCCAAATGTGAATTTTGTGGGAGTGATCTAAGAACATTTCTTTCCAATGTGGATCTTTACTCTGACTACGATAGCTTCGAATCAATAGAACATGTAAGTTCTATAGCTGGCTTACTCAGGAAACAGTGATGTTTTTAAATTCCATTTTTAAACTTATGTATTATTTTCTTCTGCATTGCCATTTTTAGAAGAGTAATCTGTTAGCTGTTGGGGAAATGCAAATCATAACTACAGTGGATCCCATTTCACACCCACTATGATGGCTATCATCAAAAAGACAGATAACAACAACTGTTGACAAGCATGTAGAGAAGCTGGAACCCTCACACACTGCTGAAGAATATAAAATGGTTCAGCTACTTTGGAAAATAGTTGGGCAATTCCTCACAAAGTTAGACCTACCACATAACCTAGCAATTCCAACCCTAGGTATATATGCAAGATATTGGCAACATATGTACACACAAAACTTGTATACAAATGTTCATAGCAGCACAATTCATAACAGACAAAAAGTGAAAACCCAAATGTCCATCAACTGATGAATGGGTAGGTAAATGTGGTATATCCATACAGTGGAATATTATTCAGCCATTAAAAGAAATTATGTACTAATATATGCTACAACATACATGAACCTTGAAAACATTATGCCAAGTGAAAGAAGCCATTCACGAAGTAAAATTATATGATTCCATTTATATGAACTGTACAGAATAGGCAAAGCTAGAAAGATAGAAAAGAGATTAGTGGTTGCTGGGAGCTGAAAGAAGAGGATAAAGTGATTATTAATGGGTACAGGTTTCATGTTCTAAAATTGATCTTGGTGATGGTTACACAACTCTGTGAATATACTAAAAACTATAGAATTTTATAGCTTAAATGGGCAAATGCTATGGTATTTGAATTATATCTAAGTAAAGCTGTTACTAAAGAGAAGTTAGTATAGATTGTTATCGAAATCCTATTAGCTATTTTTGGTTTTCCCCCCTCTAATTAACTGCATCTTGGACTGATGAGATGAAAACAACTTCTTTATTTTTCAGGCCCCTTGTTGCAGTTATTTCCAAAATCTGATTGACCACATCTATGAGGAAAAACAAAAAATCCAAAGCTGCAAAGCCGAATTAATCTCTATTGGCCTTCACACAGCCCATGGCAGTGAAGCTGATAGACTCAAAGCAAAGGAAAAAGCCCTGGCGAGGTAACATTGAGCCTTTGATATTGAAATTCAGATAGGCCCCCTTGGAGAGCTTTTTGTAAAATGAACCTTGTTTTTTTGCAATATATAATTTTGAAGATAGTTCCCAGTGAAGAAACAAAAATTGCCCAAAGCAAGCCTATTACAATTCCTGGTGGATGTTATGAGATTCAGAAGCTCCCAGAAACTCTATGAACTCACTGATTTAAAGTAGAAATTTACCAATCACAAATTTTTTAGGGCAATTCAGAATTCCTACAGTGGGGAAATTTGTCCACTAAGCAGAGTACAGTTTCATGTGCACTGATAAGTGACTGGATTCATAAGTAATAACAGATAAAAATAACAAGGAATGGCATTTAAGCAATTAAAATGTGTAGTATTCTGTTTTAAACTTCAGCTGTATTTATGCATCACATTTTTTGGTTGTGTAGAAAACAGGAGCAACAAATGGCCAGACAGTTTGCAATAACAAATGAACAGACTACTTTCTCTGAAGAAGGTGAGTGCATCAGTGCTGACGTTACAGATCAGTTGTTCATCAGAAAGCTCATCGTATGACCAAGAGCTAAAATTAGCATATTTAAAAAATAATATTTATATGTTTTATTTCACCCAATGCATCAGTCAAATGACTCAGAAGAATCTTAATCTAGATGAAGTTAATTAGAGGGGGGAATAACTGATGTTTCAGGTCTCTGGCTTTTGAAGTTCTTAATCAGTAGCTCATTGTGTTATTGATTGGAATAAATTGGCGACCTCTGTAGAGCACTTTATAGATTAGCTATAAAGAGTTTTGAGTTCATTGTCTCTTGTTTTTGTTTTATTAAGCACACATTCCATTTTGTTTTCTAGCTGGGATATCAGAATCTGTCAAAAGTAATTCATATTCCTTTCTTCATATATGGTTTCTATCAGTTGGCCAGTATAGCTCTGGTACTGGTACAATTGAAGGAGCATTGATTTTAGAACCAGAAGTTCTGGATTTATATCTTAGTTTTTTCCTTAAGAGCTGTATGATTTAGGGTAAATTACTTAAACTTCTGAGCTGGGATATCAGAATCTGTCAAAAGTAAATCATATTCCTTTCTTCATATATGGTTTCTATCAGTTGGCCAGTATAGCTGTAGTACTGGTACAATTGAAGGAGCATTGATTTTAGAACCAGAAGTTCGAGATTTATATCTTAGTTTTTTCCTTAAGAGCTGTATGATTTAGGGTAAATTACTTAAACTTCTGAGCACTGGACTCCTCTTCTACCACCCAGAGCTATTGAAAAGATACTTTGAGAATATATTTTTTGTTTAGTTTACTTTTCAACTAAATTCCTAGTATAAAGTTCCATATTGAATTGTTTCCTACTACGTAAGGCCAGAAAAAATCCCACTTACTGAAAAATCATTTTTCTTCTTTAAACGAAGGAATGTTCTCATTTTTTAACAAAAGAAGCCCTCACTTTAACTTAATGGTCCTCATTTTTCTTCCATTAAAAAAGTGTGATGAAGCATTTTATTAAAAATAAAAATAATAATAGTAAAGGGAGAAATGTGGGATCCATATATAAATCAAGTATAAAAATCAAATGAATATTCATATTTGACCTGATTGTTTATAGTTCATAATGCATGATCAAAACCAAAAGTTTCTGTGATGACTGCCCTTGTACTGTTCACCATGTAAGAACTTATTCACTATGTAAGAATTTGTTCACCATGTAAGAACTTGTTCGTTATGCTTCAGAAGATTGGAGACTGACGAGAATTAGGCTTGGGGTGGATTAATGATTGTGCATTGAGCATTGACTTCCCTATACAGAATTTTATTGTTGTTAACAACCATTTGATCAATAAATATGAGAGATGCCCTCTCAAAAAAAAAAAGTGTGATGAATCAATGCATTTGTAATAAAGTTTGAAATTTCATTTCTGAAGAGAGGTTTTGGAAAATTTAAAACATGTATGCACTTTAATGTGATTCTTTTCCCATTAGATTCAAAGAACTTAAAAAAAATTTCTTATCAACTTTCCATGGATATTCCAGAAAAAGAGCTAACTGATGACAGGCTATTTGATTATGAACTAAACAACAGAAACATATCCATTGTTTGTTGTGATTCTAGGATAGCATGTGGAAAGGTAATTACCTTGTGATTTTTTTTTTTTACTTGGTATTCTTTAAAAATCAGTTTCACCTAAAATTATATGACAGCCAAGACAGTTTGGCTACATGATACATTTAACTTCTTGTTAAATTGTACAGACTTGGACTTTGAAGTTCTACCGGGCTTTATAACAATGCTTTACCTATATTTTATGGGGGTGCTATTTTGGTTAAAGCCTTTTTACTGTAAAATGTTAAGGAACATTTGGACCTTTAGAAAACTAAAAAGGGGAGAAAATCACCAAAAGTCTCAGGCACTTCCCAAAAATCACTGTCAATATTTCTATATCTGCACTGCCCAATACAATAGCTATACCTGGCTATCTAAATTTAAAATAGTTAAAATTGAATAAAATTTAAAATGTAATCCTTTAGTCACACTAGTCATGTTTCAAGTGCTAAACAGCTGTGTGTGATTAATGGTTACTGGATTGCAGTGCACGTATAGAACATTTTTATGGTCACAAAAGTTCTATTAGCACTGTTTTAGAGTTGTTTTATGCATAGTTTTTCATTTACATATGTGCAATTATATAACATGTAATTTTTATCTTTTAGCTTAATTATTTAAAAAATTCCATAATATTATATACTTATAATACAATAACTCATTTTAATATCTTATGTGCATTTTCGCTATTATTGGACATACAGTTTGTTAACAGTTCTTTAAATACGAAATAACATTGTTTTGAATATCTGTGTATAAATTTATTTTTATATTAGGTCCTGAGAATGAATTCCTAGAAGTTAGATTATGGAGATCAGGTTTGTTTCTCTTGGGTGATGTAGAATTTAAGGGGCAGCAGTGAACTGAAGTGCTTGATGGAATCAAATCCAATCCTGTCTGGAAGATGGTTACTCATCCAGCCCTCAAATTACTCCTACTAATTATCTTTCAAGTTAAATTATGAGCACACAATGAAAAATACTCAAAAATACAAGGAAACTGAACACCACAGTTGGAAATCCAGAGGAACAATATCCAATAAGAAAAAAAGACCTGCAAACACTTTGGAATTTGAAATAATCTATCTATATTTATGAAAATAAAAGATCAGTTTGAAGACATATGGAGATAACAGAAAACTATAAAATGCCATAACAGGTTTGAAAAAAAATGAACTTGCAGAAATGAAAAATACAGCTGACATTAAAAACTTAAAAGATGAGAGTTAAATGCAGTTAAGACCCAACCAAAGATAAAACTAAAAATTGGCTGTTAATACAGCAATGATGACAACAACAGCAATAATAATAATGGTTTGTGGAGTTTCAAAAAAACAGTGTAGAATAAAAATGCCTGATAAAATAGTTCATGAAATGGGAAGAAGGCTAAATGCAGTTAGAGTGTTGTAAAGTACCTGGTTTGGGAGAAGGCAAATACATGAATTGAGTTCAGATTTTGATAAATTAAGTTTTCTTGCTGAAATTTCTAGGGTAGCCAGAAAAATAATAGAAGCAGTAAGAATAACTTCCAAGCTAGTAGAGATAGAATAAAAGAATAGAGTGATTTGTTGCCCCACCAAAGACAAGAAAGGATAAGGGAAAAGAAAAACACCTAACAAGTAACAAAATGAAAACATCAAGGAATGTCAGTAATTACATATAAGTAAAATAAATACTCTGGTTAATAGACAAAGACTGTCAGATTACTTTTTTTTTTTTTTCACCAGCAAAAAGAATTTATTCAGGAATAGCAGTTGAATTACAATTTGGGATATGCAAACTATGGCAAACTATGGGCAAGTCTGGAGAATAAAGGAGAGGAGCATTCTTTTATAGAAAAAAGGGGGAGCTGGGAGTGGTGTTTTTCAACAAAAGTCCAGTTCACTGGAAGAAACTGGGAATTTGAAATGTAGAGGCTTCTTGTTGGCTGGGTTGTGAAAGTTTCTCATTGGCTGGGCTGTTGATGGGCCAGGAGGAATTCTTCCTTCCTTCTACTGGGATAGTAAGGTAAGCTTCCTCCTGCCTGTGAATGCAAAGTAAGCTGCTCCAGGTGTCTGTGTGAGAGCTCCCCCTTCAGGGCTTCCTGACTCTTTTTCTTTCTATTAAGGTATAGTTGATATACAATCTTATGCTCACATTTCACATGAGCAACATTCTGATTACTACATTACCCCTATTATCAAGTCCCCACCACATGCCCCATTACAGTCACTGTCCATCAGCATAGTAAGATGCTATAGAGTCACTACTTGTCTTCTCTGTGCTATACTTCCTTCACCATGCCCCTCCTATATTATGAGTGCTAATCATAATGCCCTTAATCCCATTATCCCTCCCTTCCCACCCACTCTGCCCAGTCCCTTTCCCTTTGGTAACTGTTAGTCCATTCTTGGGTTCTATGAGTCTGCTACTGTTCTGTTCCTTCAGTTTCTGCTTTGTTGTCATACTCGACAGATGAGTGAAATCATTTGGTACTTATCTTTTTCCACCTGGCTTATTTCACTGAGCATAATACCCTCTAGCTCCATCCATTTTGTTGCATATGGTAGGATTTGTTTTCTTCTTATGGCTGAGTAATATTCCATTGTGCATATGTACCACAACTTCTTTATCCATTCATCTATTAGTGGACACTTAGGTTGCTTCCATATCTTGGCTATTGTAAATAGTGCTGCAAGGAACATAGGGGTGCATATGTCTTTTTGAATCTGTGATCCTGTTTTCTTAGGGTTAATTCCTAGGAGTGGAATTCCTGGGTCAAATGGTATTTCTATTTTGAGTTTTTTGAGAAACCTCGATACTGCTTTCCACAATGGTTGAACTAATTTACATTCCCACCAGCAGTGTAGGAGGGTTCCCCTTTCTCCACATCCTTGTCAACATTTGTTGTTGTTTGTCTTTTGGATGTTGGCCATCCTAACTGGTGGGAGGTGATGTCTCATTGTGGTTTTAATTTGCATTTCTCTGATGGTTGGTAATGTGGAGCATCTTTTCATATGCTTGTTGGCCATTTGAATTTCTTCTTTGGAGAAGTGTCTGTTCAGATCCTCTGCCCATTTTTTAATCGTGTTATTTACTTTTTGGTGTTAAGACACATGAGCTCTTTATATATTTTGGATGTCAAGCCATTATCGGATCTGTCATTTATGAATGTATTCTCCCATACTGTAGGATGCCTTTGTGTTCTGCTGCTGGTTCTGTCCTTTGCTGTGCAGAAGCTTTTTAGCTTGATGAAGTCACATTTGTTCATTTTTGCTTTTGTTTCCCTTGCCCAAGGAGATATGTTCATGAAAAAGTTGCTCATGTTTGTATTCAAGAGATTTTTGTCTATGTTTTCTTCTAAGAGTTTTATAGTTTCATAACTTACATTCAGGTCCTTCATCCATTTTGAGTTTACTTTTGTGTATGGAGTCAGACAGTAATCCAGTCCCATTCTCTTACACGTAGTTGTCCAGTTTTGCCAACACCAGCTGTTGAAGAGGCTGTCATTTCCTCATTATATGTCCATGGCTCCTATTTCATATATTAATTGGCCGTATATATGTGGGCTTATATCTGAGCTCTGTATTCTGTTCCGTTGATCTATGGTTCTGTTCTTGTGCAGTACCAAATTTTCTTGATTACTGTTGCTTGTAGTAGAGCTTGAAGTTGGGGAGTGTTATCCCCCCAGCTTTATTCTTCCTTCTCAGAATTGCTTTGACTATTCAGTATCTTTTGTGGTCCCATATGAATTTTAGAACTATTTATTCCAGTTCATTGAAGAATGCTGTTGGTATTTCAGTAGGGATTGCATTGAATCTGTAGATTGCTTTAGGCAGAATGGCCATTTTGACAATATTAATTCTTCCTACCCAAAAGAATGGGATGAATTTTCATCTATTAGTGTCCTCTTTAATTTCTCTTAAGAGTGTGTTGTAGTTTTCAGGGCATACGTCCTTCACTTCCTTGATTAGGTTTATTCCTAGGTGTTTTATACTTTTTGATGCAATTGTGAATGAACTGTTTTCCTGGTTTCTCTTTCTGCTAGTTCATCATTAGTGTATAGGAATGTAACAGATTTCGGTGCATTAATTTTGTATCCTGCAACTTTACTGAATTCAGATATTAGTTCTAGTAGTTTTGGAGTGGATTCTTTAGGGATTTTTGATATATCATGTCATCTTTTTGACTATATCATGTCATCTGCAAACAGTGCCAGTTTGACTTCTTCCTTACCAACCTGGATGCCTTTTCTTTGTTTTGTCTGATTGCCATGGCTAGGACCTCCAGTACTATGTTGAATTAAAAGTGGAGAGAGTGGGCATCCCTGTCTTGTTCCCGATCTTAGGTGAAAAACTTTCAGCTTCTCACTGTTAAGTATTATGTTGGCTATGGGTTTTCATATATGGCTTTTATTATGTTGAGATATTTGCCCTCTATACCCATTTTGTTAAGAGTTTTTTTCATGAATGGATGTTGAGTTTTGTTGAATGCTTTTTCAGCATCTATGGAGATGATCATGTGGTTTTTGTCCTTCCTTTTGTTGATGTGGTAGATGATGTTGATGGATTTTTGAATGCTGTATCATCCTTGCATTGCTGAGATGCATCCCACTTGATCATGGTGTAAGATCCTCTGGATGTATTTTTGAATCCAGTTTGCTCATATTTTGTTGGTATTTTTGTATCTTTGTTCATCAGGGATACTGGTCTGTAATTTTCTTTTTTTGTGGGATCTTTGCCTGGTTTTGGTATTAGAGTGATGCTGGCTTCATAGAATGAGTTTGGAAGTATTCCCTCCTCTTCTATTTTTTGGAAAACTTTAAGGAGAATGGGTATTATGTCTTCTCTAAATGTCTGATAAAATTCAGCAGTGAATCTATCTGGTCCAGGAGTTTTGTTCTTGGGTAGTTTTTTGATGACTGATTCAATTTCATTACTGGTAGTTGGTCTGTTTAGATTTTCTGTTTCTTCCTTAGTCAGTCTTGGAAGGTTGTATTTTTCTAGAAACTTTTCCATTTCTTCTATGTTATCCAGTTTGTTAGCATATAGATTTTCATAGTATTCTCTAATAATTCTTTGTATTTCTATGGTGTCCGTCGTGATTTTTCCTTTCTCATTTCTGATTCTGTTTATGTGTGTAGATTCTCTTTTTCTCTTAATAAGTCTGGCTAGGGGTTTACCTATTTTGTTTGTTTTCTCAAAGAACTAGCTCTTGATTTAATTTTTCTGTATTGTTTTATTCTTCTCAATTTTATTTATTTCTTCTGTGATCTTTATTATGTCCCTCCTTCTGCTGACTTTGGGCTTCATGTGTTCTTCTTTTTCCAGTTTCAATAATTTTGAATTTAGACTGTTCATTTGGGATTGTTCTTCCTTCTTTAAATAGGCCTGAATTGCATATACTTTCCTCTTAGAACCGCCTTTGTTGTGGCCCACAGAAGTTGGGGTGTTGAGCTATTGTTCTTATTTGTCTCCATATATTGCTTGATCTCTGTTTTAATTTGTCATTGACCCATTGATTATTTAGGAGCATGTTGTTAAGCCTCCATGTGTTTGTGAGCCTATTTTTTTCTTTGTACAATTTATTTCTAGTTTCATACCTTTTGACCTGAGAAGTTGGTTGGTACAATTTCAATATTTTTTAATTTTCTGAGTCTCTTTTTGTGGCCTAGTATGTGGTCTATTCTGGAAAATGTTCCATGTGCACTTGAGAAGAATGTGTATCCTGCTGCTTTTGGGCGTAGAGTTCTGGAGATGTCTGTTAGGTCCGTCTGTTCTAATGTGTTGTTCAGTGCCTCTGTGTCCTTACTTATTTTCTGCCTGGTTGATCTGTTCTTTGGAGTGAGTGGTGTGTTGAAGTCTCCTAAAATGAATGCATTGCATTCTATTTCCCCTTTTAATTCTGTTAGTATTTGTTTCACATATGCAGGTGCCTCTGTGTTGGGTACATAGATATTTATAATGGTTATATCCTCTTGTTGGACTGACCCCTTTATCATTATGTAATGTCCTTCTTTGTCTATTGTGGCTTTCTTTGTTTTGAAGTCTATTTTGTCTGATACAAGTACTGCAACACCTGCTTTTTTCTCCCTATTGTTTGCACAATATATCTTTTTCCATCCCTTCACTTATAGTCTGTGTATGTCTTTGGGTTTGAAGTGAGTCTCTTGTAGGTGGCATATAGATTGGTCTTGCTTTTTTATCCATTCTGTAACTCTATGTCTTTTGATTGTTGCATTCAGTCCATGTATATTTAGGGTGATTTTCAATAGGTATGTACTTACTTGTTGCCATTGCAGGCTTTGGATTTGTGGTTACTAAAGGTTTAAGGGCAGCTTCTTTTCTTTTTTGCAGTCTACCTTAACTCACTTATTACACTATTATAAACAGAGTCTGAAAATTCTTTTTTCTCTCCCTTCTTTTTATTCCTCCTCCACTCTTTATATGTTAGGTGTCACATTATGTACTCTTTGTGTATTCCTTGACTGACTTAGTGGGTAGCTGATTTAATTTTGCATTTGTGTAGTATTTAGTTGGTCTACTTTTGCTGTGGTTTTTTTTCCCTCTGGTGACAGCTATTTAGCCTTAAGCACACGTCCATCTAGAGCAGTCCCTTTAAAATACACTGTAGAGACCCTTCAGCATTTTATTAAAAATGATAATAATAATAATAACAATAATGGAGAAATGTGGGAATCACATATAAATCAAGTATAAAAATCAAACGAATATTCATATTTGACCTGATTGTTTATAGTTCATAATGCATGATCAAAACTGAAAGTTTCTGTGATGACTGCCCTTGCACTGTTCACCATGTAAGAACTTATTCACTATGTAAGAATTTGTTCACCATGTAGGAACTCGTTCGTTATGCTTCAGAAGATTGGAGACTGTTGAGAATTAGGCTTGGGGTTGATTAATGATTGTGCATTGAGTCCCCTATACAGAATTTTACTGTTGTTAACAACCATTTGATCAATAAATATGAGAGATGCCCTCTCAAAAAAAAAATACACGGTAGAGATGGTTTGTGGGAGGTAAATTCCCTCAGCTTTTGCTTATCTGGGAATTGTTTGATCCCTCCTTCAGATTTAAATGATAATCTCGTTGAATAAAGTATTCTTGGTTTAAGGCCCTTCTGTTTCATTGCACTGAATATATCATACCACTCCCTTCTGGCCTGTAAGGTTTCTGCTGAGAAGTCTGATGATAGCCTGATGGGTTTTCCTTTGTAGGTGATCTTTTTTCTCTCTCTGGATGCTTTTAATACTCTGTCCTTGTCTTTGATCTGTGCCATTTAAATTATTGTATGACTTGGTATTGTCCTCCTTGGGTCCCTTGTGTTGGGACATCTGTGGACTTCTATGGCCTGAGAGATTATTTCCTTCCCCAGATTGGGGAAGTTTTCAGCAAGTATTTCTTCAAAGATACTTTCTATCCCTTTTTCTCTCTTCTTCTTCTTCTGGTACCCCTATAATGTAAATATTGTTTCATTTGGATTGGTCACACAGTTCTCTTAATATTCTTTCATTCCTAAAGATCCTTTTTTCTCTCTCTGTCTCAGCTTCTCTGTATTTCTGTTCTTTAATTTCTATTCCATTTACTTTCTCCTCTATCTCATCTCTTCTGCTTTTAAATCCCACCATTGTTTGTTTCATTTCAATTATCTGCCTCCTGAATTTGTCCCTTAGCTCTTGAATATTTTTCTGTAGCTCCATTAGCATGTTTATGACTTTTATTTTGAATTCTTTTTGAGGAAGATTGGTTATTTCAGTCTCACCAAGCCCTCTTTCTGGTGTTTGAGGGATTTGGGGTTGAAAAAGGTTCTTCTGCCTTTTCATAGTCCTGGAGCAATGGGAGTGGTCACAGGCAAAAGACACAGGTGTCAGCTGGGAGGACAATGTCCCTTCCTACTTGCCAGCCACAGTCAGTGCCTGTCTCCACTGTCTGTGCCAGTTAATTGCATTCAGGGAGCAGCCTCTGGGTTAATCCCCTAAGCTGCCATGGGTGGTGTGGCCTTCAGGATTGTTTAGGGCAATGGTGGGGGTCACTGGCAAGTGGCATAGGTGTTTGCAGGGAGGCCAAAGTCCTTTCATGCTTCCTGGTCACTGTGCCTCTCTCTGCTCTCTGGGCCAGTTAGCTGCTTGCAAGGAGAAGCCTCTGCATTAAGCTGTATAGTTGCTGTAGGCAGGGCTGTCCTATGGCTGGTTTGCAGCTATGGTGGGGACAGTGGGTTTGTGCACAGGTGCTGGTGGGTAAGAAGGAGCAGCAGGTTGCTTATCATGGTGAGGGGCCTCAGGGCTGCATTGCCAACCAGGGAGATAGAGTGCCTGAAGCTCCTAAAAGTTCCCAACCTGCTGGGCTGAGTGTGTCAGGACAATTTTGTCCACCTGTTCCTTCTCCTAAACCCTTGCCCCTTTAGCAGCCTTATGACTCTTGAGAAGTCTTTTAAAGCTCCTGCTTTTCTTTTGTCCCAGGGCAGCCAGTCATGGGAACCTGTTCTCAGTCTTAGTCTCTGACTTTGGTTTTCAGCCCCTCTAATCTCCAGATCACCATGCAGAGTAGGTCTGTGCTCCCAGGGTAGATTTCTAGGGCTGGGTATTAGCGGTCCTGTGCTTCCACTCCCTCCCCGTTTTGATTCTCTTCCTCCCATGGGTGAGCTGGGGCAGGGAGAGTGCTCAGTTCCTGCTGGGTCATGGCTTTTCACTTTATCCTTTTCTGTGAGATGATGACTTCTCCAAGATGTAGACTGGCTGGTATACTCTTAGTTCTGGTCACTCTTTTAGGAATAGTTGTATTTGCTGTATTTTCAAAATATATGTGGTTTTGGGAGGAAATTTCCATCATCCTATTCATGCCATCATCTTTTCTCCTCTCAGATTACCTTTTTAAAGGAATAATTCCAACCATACATTGTTTACAAGAGACACATCAAAAATATAAGGATACAAAAATATTAAATATAAATAATAAAAGTACTATAATATAAAAATACTAAAGACATTACTAGAGGTAAAGAGGATCACTTCATAATGATAAGTTTTAATCCACCAGGAAGCTATAACATCACAAAACAATTTCCCACATTAACATAAACTCAAAATATAAAGCAAAATTTCAAAGTAAAAGGAAAAATTTGAAACTCCATAATCAAAATGGGATACTTTACCTTACCTTCCTCAAAAATTGAGAGGACTATTGGGAAAACTGGACAGCTACATGCAATAGAAAACTGGATTACTGTCTAACTCCATATACAAAGTGACTCAAAATGGTTTGAGGACCTAAATATAAGACATGAAACCATAAAACTCTTAGAAGAAAATATAGGCAAAGTTCTATTGAACATAAGCCTGAGGAATTTCTTCCTGGACACAACTCCTTGGGCAAGGAAAACAAAAAATGCACAAGTGGTACTATATCAAACTAAAAACCTTCTGTACAGCAAAGTACATAATCAGCAGAACAAAAAGGCAACCTAAGGTATGGAAGAATATATTCATAAACAATTTATCAGATGAGGAGTTAACCTCCAAAATATATAAAGAGTTCACACCTCAACACCAAAAAAACCCCAAATAACCCAATTTAAAAATGGGCAGAGGACCTGAATAGACATTTTTCCAAAGAAGAAATACAGTCTGCTAACAGGCATGAAAAGAGGCTCCACGTCACTAATCATCAGTGAAATGCAAATCAAAACCATATGAGATATCACCTCACACCAGAATGGGCACTATCCCAAAGACAAGAAATAACAAGTGTTGGTGAGGATGTGGAGAAATGGGAACCCTCCTACACTGTTAGTGGGAATGTAAATTGGTGCAGCCACTGTGAATGCAGTATGGAAGTTCTTCAAAAAACTAAAAATAGAAATACCATATGACTAGTAACTCACACCTAGGAATTTACCCAAAGAAAACAGAATCCCTGACTCGAAAGGTTATATGCAGCCCTATGTTTTTTGCCACATTATTTACAATAGCCAAGATATGGAAGCAACCTAAGTGTCCATCAATAGATGAATGGATAAAGAAGATGTGGTATATATATGCAATGGAATATTATTCATCCATAAAGAAGAAAGAAATCCTGCCATTTGTGACAACATGGATAGACCTAGAGGATATTAGGCTCAATGAAATAAGCCAGACTGAGAAAGACAAATACCATGTGATTTCACTTACTTGTGGAATCTAAAAACAAAGCAAAACAGATTGAACGAAACAGCAGTAGACTCACAGACACTGAGAAGTGATTACTGGTTACCATGGGGGAGGGGTGGGGATAGGTGGGTGGGGAGGGTGAGGGGAGCAAAGCGGCACAAAAATTCTCAGTCATAATATAAGTTGGTCACAGGGATGGCAGTACGATATGGAGAATATAGCCAGTGGTCCTATAACATCTTCCTATGCTGACATATATTAACTGCACTAGTGAGAATGAGGATTTAGTAATATGGGTAACTGGTTGAACCACTGTGCTGTATACTTGAAACCAATCTAAGATTGTATATAAACTAGACATCAGTAAAAATAATTAAGAGGACCATTAGACAATAGTAATAGTAATACTAATACAATAGAATAGTTGAACAACCTGTTGAACAACAAATTTGACCCGATGTTCATGGGTTGGAAGATTAAATATTTTAAAGATGACATTCTTTTCTAACAGGATTGTATATTTATGTGTGTTGGGGGAAGGGAAGTCTTGACAAATTGATTCTAAAATTTACATGGAAATATGAAGAGCCTAGAATAGCCAATACATTTTTGAAGGAGGCTGAGAGAGAGGGGACTGTGCTCTACCAGATATAAAAAGCTATTACAGAATATAGTAAGACAGTGTAGTGTTGGGGCAAGATAAACAGAGAAATCCATGATACAGAATGCACACTCTTGCATACATAAACTCTGACTTATGACAGCAGTGGCCCTGCACAATAACGGAGAAAGGAACATCTTTTCAATACATAATGCTGGAAGAACCAGATATCCATACTTTTTTAAAGAAATTGGAACCCCTACCACACATCATATGTAAAAATCAACTCCAAGTGGATTAAAGACCTAAATGTGCAATGCAAAACTACAAAGATTTCTTTAATATATAGGAGAATAGCTTTATTACCTCAGGCTGGGGGAAGATTTATTATCTGATGAAAAAAGCAGTATCCATAAAGAATTTGATAAATTAAAGTTGAAATGGTGAAAGGCAAGTGAAGGGAGAAATATTTGCAGCACAAATGATATACAAAGAACTTGAATCCTAAACATATAAAGAATTTCTGTAAATCGCCATGAAAAAAAAATCTACCTAACAAAAAAATGGGTCAAACTCGGACACTTCTCAAAGAAGAAAAATCAAATGGTTAATAAACATGAAAATGTGCTCAACCTCATTAGTGTAACCTGAGGAAAATTAAAAGGAAAATGTTTATATTTTAGGAAAGGAAAGTTAAAGCTACAATTAGAGATCAGTACCTACCTAGACATTGGCAATAATAATAATAAAGTCTGGAGTTTTAAAAAGTTAAGCGGGAGTTTAAAGTATTGAATGTTGTGAAGGATATAGAGCAATAGTCACTGTTATTTGCCTTTAGTGGGATGTAAATTGGTACAATTTGGAAATCACTTTGGCATTATCTAGTAAAGGGGAAGGCAGGCATATCTTGGGATTCAGCAAATTCTGCCTCTAGGTATAATATCTCAGCGGAACTGGGTACCAGCATACATACATAAAAATGTTTAAATAGTTTATCATAGCCCCAGACTGGAAACAACCCAAATAACCATTAACAATAGAATAGAATGGGTAGGTAAACAGTGATAAATTCATACAATGGAATATACACAAAAAAAAGTTATTGGACAACAGCTACACACTGGGATGTGTATATATCTCACAAATATAATGTTAATAGAAAGAAACAAAATACAAAAACTACATAATTATGATTCCATTTATGTAAAATTCAAAATGGGAAAAGTTAAACTGTATTGTTTATAAATTTAAAAGGGCAGAGCAATGACTATGAAGTCAGACTAGTGGTTATGTCTAGGAAGGAAGGATACTGACTTTGTGCCAGATACACAGGGGGCTTCTAAGTCAGCAGCATCGTTCTATTTCTTGACCTGGATGGTGATAACATGGGTATTCACTTTATAATTATTCATTAACAGAATACCATGTTTTAACACTTAACTCAATGTATTTTGTAAGTTTTAAATATGAAAAACTATATTATCTTCCAAAAGAAATAGCAACCATTGCATGAAATTTTCGATTAATTATTCAGCTCTATACCCATTTGATTACAATTCAAGATCCAGAATAAATAGAATTAAATGGAATCTTTATTATAAAGCCTTGTTGGGTATAAATTCATCTATTATTTCATATAAAATAGTTAAACGTGGAGCTTTAATCCAGAATATCTCCCTTTATTTCTCTCTTCATCTGCTCGCACTCCACTAAGTATCTTGCTCAAGCAACCTCATGAGCCATCATGAAGAGACACCAGATGCTACAGCACAAGCTGGAGTTCAAAGGCAATTTATTGAAGAATAATTCACATACAGTGAATTTCTTTATTTCTCTCTTCATCTGCTCGCACTCCACTAAGTATCTTGCCCAAGCAACCTCATGAGCCATCATGAAGAGACACCAGATGCTACAGCACAAGCTGGAGTTCAAAGGCAATTTTTGAAGAATAATTCACATACAGTGAAATCCACCTTTCTTAGATGTACAGCTCCATGACTATTGACAGTAACCACCACAACAATCAATATTTCAAAGATTTCCATTGTGCTAGGGCTGGTTTTTATCTTGTTTTGTTTCTATAGCAATATGTGAATAAAGTAAAAACTGACCAACCAACCAACCACAAGCTCCTTCAAACAGGCACCTTTTATCAGAGGGCTGCTGCGAAGGCTATTATCAAGTTAGCTGCAAGAGTTAGGGCTGATCTTTACTGATTCCCAAGGATTGTTCCTTGCTACTGATGCAAGGCCAAAAATGTAAAGTAAGAAATGGTTTGTATCACTGCCTAACAAACAGAGATGTCTGTTGTTGTCATACTTAATGCGTTGTATCGGAAACAATTAACAGTTCAGTATCCTTTTATTGCCTGTGACTTATAGACGGTGAGGAATGAGCTTTCAGAGAGGTACTACAAACATGGCAGCAAGTTTCTGACGTCATTTCCAGATGGGACAATGCAAATATTGTATCCTTTCTTTAAACAAGTTATTTTTATTGGCTTTATTTCTTTACAGAGAGAGAAAATATATAAAAATACATAAACAGAAAAATAGATATTATCCTCAAATGCTACTACCCAGGGAAAAGCTGTTACCTTCTTTTTATAAATCTTTCCTTTTTCCTATGAGCAAATATATAATTCTTTAAAAATCAATTCTTCTAGTTACTAGTATTTTATAACTCACCCCTTTACATAATATGCAATAAATACATACAGAGATATATCACCATTTTATAACCTCATGGTATTTCACTGTAGGGGTGAACTATACTTCATTTAACCTATATCCTAGTATTGAACAAAGGCAGTTGAATTTTTTGCAATTACATACAACAGCAAAATGAAGAGCTTTGTGCATTTTTTGTTGCATCTTACCACTTATTTCCCTGAGTTAAATACCAGGAGGTAGAAATTCTGGGTAAGAGATTATGGATATGTTAAAGTTTTGATAGAGTTTTGCCCCCCAGAAAATGTGTACCAATTTACACATCCTCGAGCAGCATGTTATTTTTTAATAGAAAAATTCAATATCCATTTTATGGAACACTAAGTTATTGATCGCTTGAACTGTCAGTGATCTGTGATTCTAGTGATCTGACACAGTATCAAAAGTTATTACTCAAGGAAAGTAAAAAACAAACAGAACTATGAAATAACTAGGTCTTTTTTGGTCACCTGAGGACTCACTTTGTGGGAAAAAGTCATTTTTAGTCATAGTTTTCTAAATACTTAGTCAACCCTCAATAGTCAACCAGAAATATGACTTTCATGGCATAAGAAATATGTTTTATGTTTTAGTGCCTATGAGAAAGAGTGTAGGTTTTGATTATATCAATAAATTTTAAGTAACATTCCTAACTTTTATTATTAGTTATCATTTCATGCCCTGCCTTTAATTCTTCTTAACTTTCTTGAAGGCCATGGCTGATTTTCAAAATGATTCAGAATCAGTCTTGTGTATACTTCATCTCTGGATTTCTGGCCAGCTTAGATAGGACTGAATAGTAAAAGTAAATTATTGTGTTTTTTTTTTTGTGGAGCCTAAAAACAAAGCAAAACAGATTGAACAAAACAGCAGTAGACTCACAGACACTGAGAAGTGATTACTGGTTACCATGGGGGAGGGGTGGGGATAGGTGGGTGGGGAGGGTGAGGGGAGCAAAGCGGCACAAAAATTCTCAGTCATAATATAAGTTGGTCACAGGGATGGCAGTACGATATGGAGAATATAGCCAGTGGTCCTATAACATCTTCCTATGCTGACATATATTAACTGCACTAGTGAGAATGAGGATTTAGTAATATGGGTAACTGGTTGAACCACTGTGCTGTATACTTGAAACCAATTGTATATAATCTAAGATTGTATATAAACTAGACATCAGTAAAAATAATTAAGAGGACCATTAGACAATAATAATAGTAATAATAATACACTAGAATAGTTGAACAACCTATTGAACAACAAATTTGATGCATACATTTTTGATGCTATTATAAATGGAATTTTTAAAAATTTCATTCTCAGAATGTGAAATTCACTGCTACTATATAAAATGCAATTTATTTTTATGTATTAATCTTGTAGCCTATAACCATGCTGAACTCATTTGTTAATTCTAATATGTTGTTTTGTGGATTCCTTAGGATTTTCTATATACAAGTGTATGTCCTCAGCAAATAGAGCTGGTTTTATTTCTTCCATTACCAATCTGGATGTCTTTCATTTCTTTTTCTTCATAAAATTTCTCTAGAACATCCAGTGCAATGTTGAATAGAAGTGAGGAGAGTGGACAATTTGTTTAGTTCCTCATCTCAGGAAGAATACACTTAGTCTTTTATCATTAAGTCTGACATTAGTTGTGGGTTTTTGTTAAACTATCAGGTTGAGGAGATTCCCTTATATTCCTTGTTCATTGAGTTATTTATCATGAAAAGGTATTGGACTTTGCCAAATGTTTTTTCTGTGCCTATTGAGAAGGTCATGTGTTTTTTGCTCTTTATTATATCAATATAGTATATTTCATTAATTGATTTTCAGATGTTAAACCAATCTTGCATTCCTGGGATAAACTGCACTTTGTCATGATACATAATTCTTTTTATATATTTTATCTTCCATTTGTGTTTCATAAGTATATTTTGGTCCACACAAAGAGCTAAAATCCTTTTGTAATTAGAGCACCTCCTATCCTCAGAACTTTATAGTTTCATAGGGCTCTCTCTTAAATTGAATTTATTCCCAGAATGGTCAAGGACTATTAGAACAATTCAGTGACCTTATCTGATCCCAGCTACCCATCTGGAAACCTAGCCATCATCCGAGTGCCCAACAAAATAAGTGGTTTCACCTGTATAGTCCAAGGAGACATACCCACTAATCCTGCAATCCTGGCAGTGCTAGATTCTTCAGGCAGAAGTTCCTGCTATCATCCCAATGGAAATGTCTGGTAGGCTTCTAGGTTCCTCCTGCTGTCATTTGTTTTTTTGGGTTTTGCAAAATTTTATTTCTCCTTTTTTCCCCCCAATGTTATTGAGATATAATTGACAGGTAATATTGTGTAAGTTAAAGGTATACAACATTGAGAATTACATATTGCAAAATTATTACCACCATAGCATTAGCTTTCCCCTGAATCATGTCACTGATCTTTTATCCTTTCAGATATACCCTGCTCTCCTGTGTTTCTTCTTGTCCAGACTAAACCTCCCTGCTCCTTCATCCTTCCCAGCACATAATTTTTCAGACCCCCTTTATCATCCTGGTTTCATCCTTGGGATCCATTTTAGTTTATCAGTAGGTATTGAATTGGACCCAGTATTCCAGATTAGCATAGCATTCAGTGTTAGCAGTCCTCAGGTGACCTGAGGTTTCCCACCATTCATATGCTATTGGCTAGCTTATAGTGCTACTCATGTTGGTTAGCAAGTGGCAGGGCCATTTTCAAGATTGAAGTCTAATGTTATTGTTTATGGTTTTAATTTCCTTTCTGCCCAGGGTATACATCAATATCTTGGGAGGTCAATATTCAGATCAAGCTGGCAACAGAGTAAGAGCTTGGAATTGGTCAAGTTCCATCAGTTCCTCACCCTTTGCTTCATTTAAACCTATTTTTCTGGCTCTGAACCATTACATTGGAGTTCGCATCTTAGAACAAGACAAGATTTCAATCACTTTTCTAGCAATGGGCCAACAGGCAAGAATCAGTGTCGGAAGCAAAGTGAAGGTAGGTATATTTTTAAAAAGAGTTTAAAACATTTAGAATAGTAAGAGTAAAATAACTTTCATTAGTGTTATTACTAATACATTATACTTGTGTATAATCTACTGTCCACTAAGAATTTTGGAATTCAATGAAAAAACACAAAGTGAAAATTTCATAAGGAATGAAGGCAGCATTATCAATTGTTTTTTCCTCCTCAGAAATTCTTTTTAGTTCAGACTTAGATCCAAGAGACCTTTCCTAAATGTTTACTCTGTGACTGAGTAGAGCTGATTTGGGGAGCTGGTTTTAGGATTTTGTATTGGGCTTGTTTTTCTCCAAGTTATAATAGAAAGCCCAGGGCTGAGTCAGGAGATGTGGGTTCTAACCATGTTCAAGACCAAGCATAAGCCCCGTCTCTGTGGAGGCTGTTCCCAAACCCCCGACTCCTTCACCAGGTCAGGGTCAGTGACATCCTTCTCTTCGTTGTCCACGTACTCAGCCCTATTCCTGTGCTCGCCAAACCATGCTCCCTTCCTTGCCCACATGGCTGCCTTTTCTACTGGATGCTGAGCTCCTGAAGGACAGAATCTCGACCTTACTGATTCTTCTATCGTGTCCAGTGTATGCTCTCAGAGACTGGCACTGCCACACATGGTTGAGAAGATGGACTTCAGGTTACAGAGATGTAGTTTTGACTACAACTCTGCTACTTAGCTAAGTGGGTGGACTTAAACTTCAGTTCCTTCATCTATAAAGTGGGGATAATAATTCCTACCTTATAGAAGCTGTGAAGGTTCAGTGAGAATGCCAAGTACCTAGCGTGGTGCTTGGCACCAAGTACTCAGTGAATGATAGCTCAGCACAGATGTAGGGTTTGTCAGTTATGTCTCAATAAAGCTGAAACATATATATAGATATAAAGAAACATATAAATAGAGATCTATGTGTATCTATATACATATATAGCATATATAACGTGTCACTTTGAACAAGTCTCTTAAACTCTGAGGACCTTCATGTCATCTATTATTAAAGGAAGAGATCACTCCAAACTTCAAAGGTGTCTTCAACTTCTAAAATGGCTATACTTTTAAGTGGATATATGACCTCAATATTCAGCACAAGCAGGAATATTTTACAAACACCAGCAAAAGGGAGGCTTCAGATTCCACCACCATAGAGTGAGGGTTTACAATGTGCTAAGCACCATTAAGCTATGTTCAGTTTGTTTAGGCTCTGGACAAGTTTCTTTCTTGGTTAGAAGTTTATGATATAGCCTCCTTTTGGTACATTCCATTCATGGTAAATGCATTCTTACCAAAAATGTGAAAAACACTCTTTCCTTGTCCCCTTTCCCTCCTTAAAAATGATTTTAATCAGAAAAAGTCTTTTGACGCAAAATAACTTTATGTTAAAAGTTTTTACTTTTCTCATTGTCCTTATGATTACCCCCTTTTTAAAATTACATAAGTGATATGTGAATACATTCTCATATTTAAAGATTCAAATGATATAAAAATATAAGAGTACATGAACACTGAGAAGTAACTAGCGGTTACCATGGGGGAGGGGTTAGAGTGGGTGAGTCGGGAGGTTGAGGGGGGTAAAGGGCATAATAATTCACAACCATTAATATAAGTTGGTCACAGGGATAGTAGTACAGCATGGAGAATACAGCCAATGAGTCTGTAATATCTTCCTGTGTCAACAAGTAGTAACTGTACTAGTGGGGGTGAGGATTTAATAATATGGGTAACTGCTGAATAATATGGGTAACACAGTGGTGTTATATACTTGAAATCAATATAAGGTTGTATATCAACACTTCAATTTAAAAAAATAGAGTAAAAAATGAGATGCCCCTTCATCCTTTCTTCTACTCTAACTCCCTTCCCAAAGGTAATCACCACCCAAAATTTGGTGTGTATTTTTTTTCTATGTATTTACAAATTATTTACATACATCTTCCTTTTTAAAAATAAAAGTTGGATCATACTTTACTGATCGTATTGTTAAGTGGAAAACAAACAGAATGCCCTAAGTATTAGAGGTTTTTCCACGTCTGTATTTTATTTTTAATTGCTGTAAAATATTCCATTTGTCCCATCATAACTCATGCTACATCTAATGACCTCTCAGGAGCACTGGACATGGTTGCTCACTTCCTCCTCCTGGAAGCATTTCTTCCCTTGTTACCAGGACAGTACTCTCCCTTGGTTTTCCTTCCACCTCAGGGGCTATTCCTTCTCATTTTTCTTTACTGATTTTCTTCATCTCCTCGTTTTCTAAATATGGAGAGGCTCCAAGACTTGTTCTTGGGCTCATCTTTTCTCTAAACTCACTTCCTAGGTGATCTCATTCAGAGTCTCCTGCCCTTAAATTCTATCTACATGCAGATAATCCTTTAATTTTATCTCCAGGTGGATCTCCCATAACTCTATAAACTTGCAAATCTCCAATTCCAAGCCTACATCTCCATTTGAGTGTTTAAGAGAACATTAAAAACTTACCATAGCAAAATTATATTAAAAAAGCTTGCTCCATCTCAGAAAATGGCAACTGCATTCTTTCAGTTGCCCAGGCTGAAAACCCGGGAGTAGTTCTCCTCCTCTCTGTTTCACAGCCCCACATCTTTATCTGCAAGTCCTATAAATGCTAACCCTTCTCACATCCTCTAATACTAACACTCAGATCTGCCTCCTGTACCTAATCCATCTGTTTCAATTATTACAGTGCCTCCTGATGAGCCTCCATGCCTCTGGTCTTCCCAATGTCTATTCTAACCAAAGAGTTGGAGTGACTGGTTTTCCCAAAGTCTATTCTAACCAAAGAGTTGGAGTGATACTTTAAAAACATAAGTATGGTCAAACTATACAGTGGCTTCTAATCTTACTTGGACTAAAAGCCAAGGTCCTACAAAAAAGCCTGCAATACTGTACATGATCTGGGCTTCCTTCCATTCCCTATGCAGTACTCTCTCCTTACTTGTGCTGCTCCAGCCACACTGGCATTTTGTTGTTCCTAGATAATAGCAGGCATGTTCCTGCCACAGGGCTTTTGCACTTGCTATCCCCTCAACCTAAAATGATCCTCCCCCATTTAACATGTAGCTGCTGCCTCCCTTCCTTCATTTCTGCTCACAGAGTCCTTTCCTGACCACTTGTATTGAAACTAGCAGCATTCCATCCACCCTCCCCGGCACTCTGAGCCCCTTTGGCCATAGGCCACAAGTTTATTATGTAGTGCTCTCATTTTCCTTCACTTCCAAAGAGTTTGTGATTTCTATTTTGATTTCTTTACCTCAATAGTTACTGAACTTTCAAAGAGAGTTTTAAAATTTACTATCCTTTTCTTGTTAATTTCCAAATGGTCAAGTAAATATGGCTTGCATTTTTTCCTGTTTAAAATGTACTGGTATTATTACACAATTTCTCTATCCCATAAACATTTGACCACCCCACCACCAAAAGTATATTGTTGGCACAGAATTGTATATATCTAATTGTTCTATTCACACTTCTCCCTATAACTGTTTTTAGTTTGTTCGATTATTTCTGAGAAATGCATGAAAGTGTCCCAATGTGATTGTGTAGATGTCCATTTTTCCTACTACTTCTATCAGGTTTTGCTTTATATATCTTGAAACTCTGTGGTTAGGAAATTAAAGATGTTGATTCTCTTCTTGGTAAATTGTACCTTTCACCCTGTGACAGCTCCATCTTCCACTTCAAATATTTGCTCTTTGGCTGTGCCCATTATGTAAGAAATTTGTTTTTATTTTGACAAAAAATTTTCAATATTGCCAATGTGTATTATTCCCAGTTTCCCTATTACTCATCTTTGCCTTTAGTGCTATTCCATGTTAAATTACTACACCTGCTTTCTTGTACTTAGCATTCACTTGTTACATCTTTTTCAACCTTCGATTTTCACCCTTTTTATGTAGTTTTGGGTTAGATGTGTCTCTTAAAAACAAATATATAAATGGGTTTTGTTGCTTTCCTCAACCTGACAGACTAATCTTACATACATGATATTTTAATGGCTACTCTAAAATTGTGAACATATCTTTTTTCTATATGTACAGAATTAACTCCAAGCCCTTTAGTTATTTCTTCTCCTCAACAATAATTCTCTCAAATCCCTCAGAAAATATTAACTATATATATTTTCAAGTCTTCCTTAGGTTACCAATTCTGTTTCCTTGAGTGCCTGTATCTCTGATAGGTAAATCTGGTGCCTATCCTTCATGGCCTCAAATATGCAGTGATTCTTGGTTGTGTGTTCATTTTCATATTTGAGAATCCCCGTTTTCCTGCATGTTCAGCTTACTGAAGTTTGCCCCCATGGAGATGTGCTGCGGAGGGGCAGAAGGCCAGTCCCAGGGCCGGGTTTCCAGCCCCAATACACGGGCATCACGGCTCAGCACAGAGGGGAGAGAAAGGGGTTGCCTCCAACTGATCTTCCTAATATTTAACCTCAGGGCCCCTCTTGCTGCTCGTTTCCATTGACTTTGAACTCAGAATGTGTTGTCCGGAGTTAGTGGTCTCATTGGGTCATTATCTCTCTGTGGGTATTGGTCCCACCTGCTTTTTGATTTTCAGGAATTCCTTAAGATTATTCCTGCTGATGAAAATCTTCCCTATTTCCTAGAACCATTACTGATTTACTCTCCAAAAGAGTTTTCTGTCATTTTATGGGGTTTAGGATTGAAAGGAGGTTGAAAATGCTGATCCATTCTTCGTTATTCATCCGTCACATATCCCACCCTCCCTCCTTCCCTTCCTACCTTCCTTTCAATGTGGGAGGGATGAAAATGCAGAAAAATACTGTGAGCTCTTGTGTCCTTTGCAAGTAAGTGGTCCTCCTCAGCAGAAAGTAGTTCAGCTTGCGCTTAGCCCCCACCCCCGCTGAGGTTAAACACTGCTCCCAGGCTGGTCTCGAAGCCACAGACTGAAAACACCTCAAGCAAGACAGTTCTTACAGATCCATCACCTTCCTGCAGCTGTGAGGAGACATCAGCCTGAACTACCAAAGGCTGTGAGGAAGTGGGGCGAGCAGAGGCTGAGGAAGGGTCACGGAGAGGTTAATGTGGAATGGCCTCCTGGAGGCAGGGGCACGTGTTAGAAGGAGGGGCATTTTAATCATCCCTGGTCCTTCTTGGAAACCCAGCTCAGGTGCTACCTTTCCTGAGGAAGGCCGTCCCCTCAGTGCTTGCCCAGCGTCCAGCCCAGCACATACCATGCTCCCTGCTACTGGGCACTTCCCAGGGATGGAGCTGTATTTGCAGCACCTTTGTGTGCCCCTTGGTAATATGCTGGTAAGTTATTTGAATAAATCATAAGCACTGCAGAGTATTCAAATTGTTTGGTCTAGTCTTTTCTAATCTCTCAAGTCTCCACAGCATTTCAGTACATTCCTCGTCCAGATGAGCATAACACTACTGCTCCCATTTGTAGATAATTAGACTCAGAGGGACTCCAACCCCAAATGGCACCCCCACCCCTGTGCACAGTCACCATTCCCACGGTGGAACTGAGCTTCTCTCTTTCTCTTTGCTGAAAAGCTATCGAACCCCAAAGAGATTCCAGTTCTCTGGTACCTGAATGGGGATGACCTTCTTCTGCTGGCCATTTTAATAAAGATTCGACGCCTGTTTCATAAACTTCAAAGATGTGCAAATTTTCCCTCCAGCCAGGTTTGGGAAAAATTAGAGCAACCTTCCTACCTTTCTTCACTTTCTGTAAAATTAATTGCTCTTTGTCACAATTCTGGTATAAAGCAAGATACAATAACAACAATAGCAGCTATAATAAATGAAAAAAATTAAGAATGATGGTGCTTTCATTTGTTGAGTTTTGGGGAAGGGAGTATGGGAGATTTCAAGAAAAGTATATAAAATGACTAGGAAATGCCAAGAAATATGCTTTATTATAAATTTAGGACACAACTTGAGTTTCCATTCTTGGTCAGGAAACTCACTTCAGGACACCAGAGAATGAACAAAGCGGCACCTGCGTCCATTTCAGTTGGAGTTCTGTCAGGAAAATAGCGGGGAGGGATTAGGTGCTTCCAGAAGCATCCTAAAGGCCGGAGAAATGGAGGTCAAGGAGAATCCCTACAGGCTTTCAGGAAGCGTGGACGTGAAGGAAGCTCAGGAAGCCGGCCGTGCCCAGGTGAACGAGTGCCGGAAACCCAAGAAGCTGCCTCCTCCAGGATGGCTGCCCCTCCTGCCGCAGGTGAGAGACGGCTGCTGCTTGTTCAGGCTGGGCAACCCTCAGGCTTGGGGCTGGTGCCTCTCATGGGGAATCGTAAGGAGCCGGCTGGCAAAGGATTTTGGACAGTGAAGTATCTCCCCTTCCAAGGGCAGGAAGGAGGGATGATGCTTAATCTGCAAGGTCAGCCCAGCACGGGATCTCCTACTCAGTGATAAAGGTGTTTTAGAGCAGAAAGATGCTGAGAGCTGGATAATGAGAGCCCTGAAGTCATCCCTGGAGTGCAGGAAACTTGCCTTTCCTGAACCCTCCAGGACTTCTCAATTCCCTGTTCTCTGGGAGAGGGAGAAATGTAGTTTTAGGGGCCATTCTGAATAGTGAAATCAAAATTTGGTGTAAATGCGCCACGAATGAGAAAGATCAGCCTCTCCACCATTCACCACTTACTGTGAAGTACTAAATCATGTAGTTTTCCTACTAAGGTTAGCCAGCTGAGGAAATGCAAGAGGGAATGAAAGGGAAAGGAGTAAGTGGAAGCACAGAGTATTCCAGGGGAAGCTGGGCAACAGGTGGAGAGAAGCAGCTGAGCAACTGAGACACAGGGAGATGGTTCTTGCTATCAGTCGCCACCTTATAACTCCCTGCCTTTAATTAGCTTGCTTCTTAGGAACCGTGCTACACTGAGGGCTCAATTATTTTTTGTTTCTTCATGTCCACTCTTGCTACTCACCACTGCCACCTTTGTGAAAAAGAGGTTCCTAGACTCGTATCTTGATCCATGCTAAATGTCTCTATTTTGGCTTTTGCCTCTTCCTTTTCACTGATGAGTGAACTTTAATTTCTATCAAGTGAGATAGAAATATTAAATTAGTTCAGCTAATATGTATCAGTATAGGTCTGAAATAATAGGACATAACAGTATGACACATAACAGTCATAGCAAAGCCTTAACTGAATCTGTTCTTATACATCAGTAAAAGCTATTTTCGGGCTGCTAAGGCCATCGAATCAATATCATATGCCACATTAACAAAAAGAAGGATAAAAACCGCATGATCTTCTCAATAAATGTTGAAAAAGCACTTGACAAAATTCAATATCCATTCGTGATAAAAACTCTCAACAAAATGGGTACAGAGGGTATGTACCTCAACATAATAAAGGCCACATGCCACAAACCCACAGTAAACATACTTAATAGCAAAAAGGTCAAAGCTTTTCCTCTAAGATGAGGAACAAGACAAGGACACCCACTCTTCCCACTTTTACTCAACATAGTTCTGGAGGTCCTAGCCATGGCAATTAGACAACACAAAGAGATAAAAGGCATCCAAATTGGTGAGGAAGAAGTTAAACTGTCACCATTTGGAGATTAAATGACATTAAACATAGAAAAACCCTAAAGACTCCACCAAAAAACTCCTAGAACTAATAACCAGATTCAGCAAAGCTGCAGGATACAAAATTAATAAACAGAAATAAGTTGCATTCCTATATACTAACAACAAACTAGCAGAAAGAGAAATCAGAAATACAATTCCATTTACAATTGCATCAAAAAGAATAAAATATCTAGGAATAAACCTAACCAAGGAGATGTGTGGATAAAATGAAAGGTCCTATGACCAGGATTCTCACCTGGCCCTGGTCGGCTAGGTCACTACATGTGGGCAATATGTTGCTATTGACTCTACATAAAAAGCTCCACCCAGTGCTCTGGGTGACACGGTGGCATAGCTGCAAGACTGCAGGAGACCAGAGCAGAGGCTGGAGGGGTGGCAGCGTGGAGAACAGAGGCCCAGAGGATGGCTGTGCGGGACGACTGTGCAGGCAGAGAGCCCCAGAGGACAGCTGTATGGGACGGCTATGCGGGCAGAGAGGCCCAGAGGCAGAGACTGGCTTGCTGCATGTAGACTTGCTCTGAGTAAATGACCTGCCACCATGGAAATAAAGCTGGGTGTAACCCTTTCACCCCAAGAATATTCTACTGTCATTTTCTTTGGTCACACTGAATCCACAGTGAACTTGCCCGGGGCTGAAACCCATTGGCAAGACAAGGTGAAAGACCTGTACTCTGAAAACTATCTATAAGACACTCATAAGAGAAATTTTAAAAGACACCAATAAATGGAAATACATCCCGTGCTTATGGATAGGAAGAATTAATGTTGTAAAAATGGCCATCCTGCCAATTTACAGATTCAATGCAATCCCTGTCAAAATACCAGTGGCACTGTTCAATTAACTTAAACAAATAGTTCTAAAAGTCATATGGAACCACAAAAGACTCTGAATAGCCAAAGCCATCCTGAGAAAGAAGAACAAAGATGGGAGTATTACACTCCCTGACTTTAAGCTGTGACACAAAGCTATAATAATCAAAACAATATGGTACTGACTCAAGTACAGACCCATAGATCAATGGAATAGAATAGAGATCCCAGATATAAACATATGTATACATGGTCAATTAATATATGATAAAGGAGCCATGAATATACAATGGGGAAAAAACACCCTCTTCAACACCTGGTATTGGAAAAACTGGACAGATACACGCAAGAGAATGAACCTGGATTTCTGTCTATCTCCACACATAAAAGTAAACTCAAAGTGGATCAAAGACCTGAATGTAAGATATAAAACTATAAAACTCTCAGAAGAAACCATAGGCAACAAACTCTTAAACATAAGCATGAGCAGTTTTTTCCTGGACACAACTCCTCAGGCAAAGGAAACAAAATAAGAAATGAACAAGTGGGAATACATCAAACTAAAAGTTACAGCAAAGGACACCATCAGCAGAACAAAATGCATGCTATAATATGGGATAATATATTTGTAAACAATTTATCAGGTAAGGGGTTAACATCCAAAACATATAAAGAGCTCATACACCTCAACACCAAAATAAATAACCCAATTATAAAATGGGCAGAGGACATGAATAGACATTTTTCCAAAGAAGAATAACAAATGGCCAACAGGCACATGAAAAGATGGTCCACATCACTAATCATCAGGGAAATGCAAATCAAAACCACAATGAGATGTCACCTCACACCAGTTAGAATGGCCACTATCCAAAGACTATCTGAAAGTGTTGGTGATGGTGTGGAGAAATGGGAACTCTCCTACACTGTTGGTGGGAATGTAAATTGGCAAAATTGCTGTGGAAAGCAGTTTGGAGGTTCCTCAAAAAACTAAAAAGAAAATATCATTCAACCCAGCAATTCCACTTCTAGGAATTTACCTGAAGAAAACAAAATCCCTGATTCAAAAAGATATCCTCAGCCCTATGTTTATCACCCCATTACTTACAATAGTCAAAATATGGAAGCAACCAAAGTGTCTGTCAGCAGATGAGTGGATAAAGAAGATATGGTATACACATACATGATGGAATATTATTCAGCCATAAAAAAAAGAAATCCTGCCATTTGGAACAACATGAGTGGCTCTAGAGGGCATTATACTAAATGAAATAAGCCAGGCAGAGAAAGACAAATACCACATAATTTCACTTACTTGTGGAACATAAAAGCAAAGCAAATCAGAATGAACAAAACAGCAGTAGACTCATAGACAGTGAGAAGTGTCTGGTGGTTACCATGGGGGAGGGGTGGAGATAGGTGGGTGGGAAGGGTGAGGGGGATAAAGGAGCACAAAAATTCTCAATCATAACATAAGCTGGTCATGGGGATAGTAGTACAACATGGAGAACATAGCCAATGATTCCATAACATCTTCCAATGTTGACAGATAGTAACTGCACTAGTGAGGGTGAGGATTTAGTAATATGCATAATTGTTGAACCACTGTGTAGTATATTTGAAACCAATGTAAGATTCTATGTCAAAAATACTCCAATTAAAAAATTTTTAGTAAAAACAATTAAAAGACTGCACATGTCCATAGCCAGGAAGAGAACCACTGAAGTTTCTGTCACCCCTGTATAAAATCATTTTCCAAATAACACAGAGGCTTCTTCTGTGTTAAACTATTAACCAAAGTCAACACAATGGTAAAATCAATCAGCCTCTTGCTCTTTTGTTCATATGAAACATATAAGTACCTGACAAGTGCTGACTGAATGAATAAAGTGAAATCTCTATGAAGGATATACAATTAACCCTTCAACAACATGGGTTTGAATTGCATAGGCCCACTTATAGGCGGATTGTTTTCAGTCAATACTGTACAGTACTATAAATGTATTTTCTATTATGATTTTCTTAAAAATTTTACATTAAAGGTGCTTACTTAAAAAATACAGTATATAATACATATAACATAAAATATGTGTTCATTGTTTATCAGTAAGGCTTCCTGTCAATAGTACATTATTAGTAGTTCAGTTTTGGGGCAGTCAAAAGTTACATGAGAGAGTGAGGTTAAAGATGGTGGCATGAGAGGTGAAACAGAGGCTTCCTCCTAAAACTGCATATAATGCAAAAATTTAATTACTACAACAAGGGCTGCACCAGACTGCATACACCTGGAGAAAAGAATAAACCTCATAGAACAGGTAATGTTCCAAAGCTGTGGCCCACCAGGACCCAACCCTTCCCCCACCCCAGCTCACCAGCAAGAGGAAGAGATATGGTGCAGGGAAGGAGTGGAGGCCTGGGACTGCTGAACACCTAGCGCTGGAGATCTGCTCTGGGAGTACAAACGTATATTACATGGTGCTCTCGTGATTAGGGGGGTTGAAAAGCAGAATACCTGGAGAGACTGAGATTCCAGCCACTTGTGGAAAACAGGGATCCATATACAGCTGCTTTGGGACAAAAGAAAGGTGGGCAGTCTGAGAGACTTCCTAACAGCAAGAGGGCTGCTAAAGGGGAAAGGGTTGCAGAGCTTACTGCTCAGGCGCAAGGACAGGTAGACAAAATTGTCCAGGTACACTCTGCACAGCAGGTTGGGAACTTTCATGATCTTAAGGTGCTCCAGCCGCCTGGAGCTCCAAGGACCCCCTCCATGATACACAGCCTGCTGCGTCTTCCTCCTGGACAGCCCCACCTAGCTCACAAACTGGCAAAACCTGCCCTGGCATTACGCCAGCAAAAAGGAAGCCCTGCCTACAGCAGCTACAAACACAAACATAGGCTTCTACCTGTGTTCTCAGCCCACTGGTTCTGGCAGTGGAGACAGAAATAGCAGCGGGAAAGCAGGAAACAGCTCTTTTCTACCTCCAGGCACCAACACCACTCCCCTGTGACACCTGACATTGCTCCAGGGGCTGAACAGCTCCAGAGAGTAGAGCTTCTGGGCACTAGAGGGTGCCACATACAGATATGAAACATCAAAGGAACCTGGTTCAAAGCAAAATTATAAATTCACCAGAGAAAGAGTCAAATGAAATCAACCTCATGAATCTTCCTGAAAGAGATTTCAAAATAAAAATCACTAACATGCTCATGCAGGTACAAAAAATATTCAAGAACTCAGGAACGAATTCCAGTCAGAGAGCCAATCATTATGGAACACAGTACCAGAAATGAAACAGATTAGATATGGTGGAGGAGACGATAAATGAAATAGAAATTAGAGAAGAGGAATACAAAGAAGCTGAGGGACAGAGAGAAAAAAGGATATCTAAGAATGAAAGAATATTGAGAGAAATGTGTGACCAATCCAAATGGAGCAATATTTGTATTATAGGAGTACCAGAAGAAGAAGAGAGAGAAAAAGGAATAGAAAGTGTCATTGAGGAGGTAATTGCTGAAAACTTCCCCACTCTGGGGAAGGAGATACTCTCTCAGGCCATGGAGGTATACAGATTTCCCAACACAAGGGACCCAAGGAAGAAAACACCAAGACATATAATAATTAAAATGGCAAAGATCAAGTTTAAGGATAGACTATTACAAGCAGCCAGAGAGAGAAATAAGATCACATATGAAGGAAAGCCCATCAAGCTATTATCAGACTTCTCAACAGAAACCTTAAAGGACAGAAGGAAGTGGCATGATATACTCAATGCAATGAAGCAGAAGGGCCTCAAACCAAGAATACTTTATTCAGCAAGATTATTATTTAAATTTCGAGACATTAAAAAATTTCCAGATAAGCAAAAGCTGAGAGAATTTACCTCCCACAAACTGTTTCTACAGTATATTTTGGAGGGGCTGCTACAAAAGGAAGTGTTCCTAAGGTTTAATAGCTGTCACTAGGGGTAATAAAACCACAGTAAAGAAAGTAAAACAGTTAATTACTAAGAAATGCAAAATTAAATCAACTATCCAGAGAGTCAATCAAGGGACAGAAAATGAGTACAGAATATGATACACAATATATAAGAATGGAAGAGGAAGAAAAAGAGGAGAGAAAAAGAACCTTTAGATTGTGTCTGTAATAGCATATTAAGTGAGTTAAGTTAGACTCTGAGATAAAAGGAAGTTAACCTTGAACCTTTGGTAACCAAGAACCTAAAGCCTGCAATGGCAATAAGTATATACCTATCGATAATCACCCTAAATGTAAATGGTGTGAATGCACAAATCAAAAGACATAGAGTCACTGAATGGATAAAAAAACAAGACCCATCAATATGCTGCCTACAAGAGACTCACTTTAAACCCAAAGACATACACACACTTAATGCAAAGGGATGGAAAAAGATATTTCATGCAACTAATAGGGAGAAAAAAGCAGGAGTTGTTGTACTTGTATCAGACAAAATAGATTTCAAAACAAAGAAAGTCACAAGAGACAAAGAAGGATATTACATAATGACAAAGGGGTCAATCCAACAAGAAGGTATAACCATTATAAATATCTATGCACCCAACACAGGAGCACCCACATATGTGAAATGAATACTAAGAGAATTAAAAGGGGAAAGAGAATGCAGTGCATTCATTCTAGGAGACTTCAACACTCCTCTCACTCTGCAGGACAGATCAACCAGACAGAAAATAATTAAGGACACAGAGGCACTGAACAACACATTAGAACAGACAGACCTAATAGACATCTACAGAACTCTATACCCAAAAGCAACAGAATACACATTCTTCTCAAGTGCACATAGAACATTCTCAAGAATAGATCATATACTAGGCCTCAAAAAGAGCCTCAGTAAATTTAAAAAGATTGAAATTGTACCAACCAGTTTCTCAGACCACAATGGTATGATACTAGAAATAAATAATGCAAAGAAAATGAAAAATCCCACAAACACATGGAGGCTTCACAACATGTTCCTAAATAACCAATGGAAAAATGACCAAATAAAAACAGATATCAAGCAATATATGGAGACAAATGACAACAATAATTCAACACCACAAACTCTGTGGGACACAGCAAAGGTCATGCTAAAAGGGAAGTATATTGCAATACAGGCCTATCTCAGGAAAGAAGAACAATCCCAAATGAACAGTCTAAACTCACAATTAACAAAACTAGAAAAAGAAGAACAAATGAGGCCCAAAGTCAGCAGAAGGAGGGACATAATAAAGATTAGAGCAGAAATAAATAAAATTGAGAAGAATAAAACAATAGAAAGAATCAATGAAAGCAAGAGCTGGTTCTTTAAGAAAATTAACAAAATAGATAATCCCCTTGCCAGACTTTCAAGAAAAAAAGAGACACAAACAGAATCAGAAATGAGAAAGGAAAATCACTATGGACACCACAGAAATACAAAGAATTATTAGAGAATACTATGAAAAATTATATGCTAACAAACTGGATAACCTGGAAGAACTGGACATCTTTCTAGAAAAATACAACCTTCCAAGGCTAAACCAGGAAGAAACAGAAAATCTGAACAGATCAATTACCAGCAAGGAAACTGAACTGGTAATCAAAAATCTACCTAAGAACAAAACCTCTGGAGCAGATGATTTCACTGCTGAATTTTATCAAACATTTATTGAAGACCTAATACCCATCCTCCTTAAAATTTTCCAAAAAGTAGGAGAGGAGGGAATACTCCCAAACTCATTCTATGAGGCCAGCATCACTCTAATACCAAAACCAGGGAAAGACAACACAACAAAAGAAAATTACAGACCAGTATCCCTGATGAACATAGATGCAAAAATACTCAACAAAATATTAGCAAACCGAATTCAAAAATGTATCAAAAAGATCATCCATCATGATCAAGTGGGATTTATGCCAGGAATGCAAGGATGGCACAACATTCGAAAATCCATCAACATCTTCCACCACATCATCAAAAAGAAAGACAAAAACCACACGACCATCTCCACAGATGCTGAAAAAGCATTTGACAAAATTCAACATCCATTCATGATAAAAACTCTCAACAAAATGGGTATAGAGGGCAAGTACCTCAACATAATAAAGGCCATATATGACAGACCCACAGCCAACATCATACTTAACAGTGAGAAGCTGAAAGCTTTTCCCCTAAGATCAGCAACAAGACAAGGATGCCTACTCTCCCCACTAGTTCTGGAGGTCCTAGCCATGGCAATCAGACAAAACAAAGAAATAAAAGGCATCCAGATTGGTAAGGAAGAAGTCAAACTGTCACTATGTGCAGATGACATGATATTGTACATAAAAATCCCTAAAGAATCCACTCCAAAACTACTAGAACTAATATCTGAATTCAGCAAAGTTGCAAGATACAAAATTAATGCACAGAAATCTGTTACATTCCTATACACTAATGATGAACTAGGAGAAAGAGAAACCAGGAAAACAGTTCATTCACAATTGCATCAAAAAGTATAAAACACCTAGGAATAAACCTAATCAAGGAAGTGAAGGACCTATGCCCTGAAAACTACAACACACTTTTAAGAGAAATTAAAGAGGACACTAATAGATGGAAATTCATCCCATGCTCTTGGGTAGGAAGAATTAATATTGTCAAAATGGCCATCCTGCCTAAAGCAATCTACAGATTCAATGCAATCCCTATCAAAATAACAACAGCATTCTTCAACAAACTAGAACAAATAGTTTTAAAATTCATATGGAATGACAAAAGATCCCGAATAACCAAAGCAATCCTGAGAAGGAAGAATAAAGCAGGGGGGATGTCACTTCCCAACTTTAAGCTCTACTATAAAGTCACAGTAATCACAACAATTTGGTACTGGTACAAGAACAGACCTTTAGACCAGTGGACGGAATAGAGAGTCCAGATTTTAACCTAAGCATATATGGTCAATTAATATATGATAAAGAAGCCATGGATATACAATGGGGAAATGATAGCCTCTTCAACAGCTGGTTTTGGCAAAACTGGACAGCTACATATAAGAGAATGAAACCAGATTACTATCTAACCCCACACATAAAAGTAAACTCAAAATGGATCAAATACCTGAATGTAAGTCATGAAATCATAAAACTCTTAAAACAAACATAGGCAAAAATCTCTTGGACATAAGCATGAGCAACTTCTTTATGAACATATCTCCCTGGGCAAGGGAAACCAAAGCAAAAATGAACAAGTGGGACTATATCAAACTAAAAAGCTTCTGTACAGCAAAGGACACCATCAGTAGAACAAAAACACATCCTTCAATATGGGAGAATATATTCATAAATGACATATCCAATAAGGGGTTGACATCCAAGTTATGTAAAGAGCTCAAGTACCTCAACAAACAAAAAGCAAATAAGTTAATTAAAAAATGGGCAGAGGATCTGAACAGACACTTTTCCAAAGAAATTCAGATGGCCAACAGGCACATGAAAAGACACTCCATATCACTAATCATCAGAGAAATGCAAATTAAAACCACAATGAGATATCACCTCACACCAGTTAGGATGGCCAACATCCAAAAGACAGACAACAACAAATGTTGGCGAGGATGTGGAGAAAGGGGAACCCTCCTACACTGCTGGTGGGAATGTAAATTAGTTCAATCATTGTGGAAAGCAGTATGGAGGTTCCTCAAAAAACTCAAAATAGAAATACCATTTGACCCAGGAATTCCACTCCTAGGAATTTACTCTAAGAATGCAGGAGCCAGTTTGAAAAAGGCTACATGTAAGAAAAAGGCATATGCACCCCTATGTTACTCGCAGCACTATTTACAATAGCCAAGAAATGGAAGCAACCTAAGTGTCCATCAGTAGATGAATGGATAAAGAAGATGTGGTACATATACACAATGGAATATTATTCAGTCATAAGAAGAAAACAAATCCTACCATTTCCAGCAACATGGATGGAGCTAGAGGGTATTATGCTCAGTGAAATAAGCCAGGCAGAGAAAGACAAGTATCAAATGATTTCACTCATCTGTGGAGTATAAGAGCAAAGCAAAAACTGAAGGAACAAAACAGGAGCAGACTCACAGACTCCAAGAGGGAACTAGTGGTTACCAAAGGGGAGGGGTGTGTGAGGGTGAAGAGGATTGAGTGGTATTATGTTTAGTACACATGGTGTGGGTGGTCACGAGGAAAACAGTGCAGCACAGAGAAGGCAAATAGTTAATCTGTGGCATCTTACTATACTGATGGACAGTGGCTGCAATGGGGTTTGGGTGGAGAGTTGATAATATGGGTAAATATAGTAACCATATTGTTTTTTCATGTGAAACTTTCATAAGAGTGCGTATCAGTAATACCTTAATAAAAAATAAAAAGTAAAAAGTTACATGAGAATTCTTGACCTCATGGGGCAGTCAGCACCCCTCACTCCCATGTTGTTCAAGGGCCAATTATACATGGTCATGGAACAAATTCTGGGTGTCTCTTCACTGTTCTATATGTGCTTGATAATGGGGGTTGCAAATGGACTAAATGACTCATCTCAAAATCTAGTTTTTACCTTAGTTGGTTTCTGGAAAACCTGTTTTTTTCTGGATTTGAGCTGTCACTGAAAACAAATTTCTGTGGGAAACAGCTAGTATTCTCTCTATATAAGCTGAATGTATTAATAAACCAGGTTCTCATTCCAGGTCTAGAGTACATGCCATTGATTCATTTGTTCATCTGTTTAATAAATATTTATTTAATGCCTACTTTGTGCCAAACACTAGTGAGAGAGCTAAAAGTCATAGTTCCCGTTCCTCAGGGAAAAAGAGACCATGGCAATAGCACGTGGTAAGTGTGGGGATAGGAGGTAGAGGGGAGCCCAAAAGAGAGCACCTTCCCCGGGCCAGGGCCTCGATGCCACATGCGGTGGAGGGAGGAGGGCACAACGGTGAGCAGTGAGCCCATCACCTGACCCATCTCAGAATAATCAGAGAATATTCTCCCAAAAGCAGCAAGTAGCCCCTGAGTGGGCCAGCTGGACACAGGATTATGGGTGATTCACATGACACCCACAGTGTCACAGAGCCCAGATGACGAGTCAATGAACATACGCTCAGTCCTGTGAAGAGTTTTCCACACCGTTGGGTTAACAGGAAAGGGCCAGAGTTGACTTGGGCAAACGCCATCCTTGACCAAGCACTATGGAAACCATCGTGACCTCCAGAAAGACAGAGAGGGCGTGGGGGTGACAGGTTTCATTCCAGGCAGTGAGGGAAGACGGGGATGGCCTGGCTTTGATCCAAAGAGAAAGGTGCAGCTGTGCATAGAGCCAGTGGGACATCTGAGGGAAACAGCACCGGACAGGGCCTCTGTCTGGACACTATCGGTGTCCTACATTCACCCTAAACTGTACACCAGTGGTCAGCAAAATGCTGGGATAGTGAATGTGGTCGAAGTGACAGGAAATGATAACAAGTTTTTTAAAATTTTTTATTAAGGTATTATTGATATACACTCTTATGAAGGTTTCACATGAAAAAACAATGTGGTTACTACATTTAGAAATGGTAACAAGTTTGCCCAGTAGAGAAGGCATCAATGTGTACATCTATTAGTTTGATTAAAATTGAGCACTGTATATGTCAGGCATTGTACATGGCCCTCATGGAGTTTACATTCCAGTGAGGGAAACAGCAAAGTCATTTCAGACTGTGATAAATACAATGAAAGAGCCAAAGAGAGTAACAGGAATGAGCTAGGGGTAACTGGGAAGCCAGGTTGGAGGACCACTTTACACTGTGTGGTCAGAGAGGGCCTCTTGGAGGAGCCCAAGTATAAAGGTTGAGAAGAAGTCAGTCATAAAATGTTCCAGGCAGCGAGAATTATCACGTGCTGAGGTAGGCATGGTTCGCCTGCGTGTTACAGTAATAGAAAGACGGCCACTCTGAGTGCGGGGGAGTAGGACACAAGGTGAGGCTGATGAGGCTGGCCACGGAGGAGGAAGCAAGATAAGGCAGGGCAGCATGTGCCATGGTAAGGAGGCTGGATTTTATTCTGCAGACACTTTCTCTTTTCTTTAAGGAGCATCAATTTCAAAAGCCTACAGAGTTGATCTAACTGCTTATCACCCTGCACTTTTTCTGTCTTACCCAATAATGATAGTATCAGATAAATCATTTTGAAACATGACATTATAATGTAATTAATGTAAGGTTATACCTTGTTCTGAATCATAAAATTCTTATTAGAAGGAAACCCTTGAGGAAAAACAAGGTTTTAGCTGTTAGAAATAAAGCACGTATGAACATTTGTGTATAGGATTTTGTGTAAACATAAATTTCTATTTATCTGATGTAAACGCCTAACAGTGCAATTTCTGAGTCACAGTAAATATGTGTTTCACCTTTTAAGAAATGGAGAAATTATTTTACAAAGTGACTTTCCCATTTTATATTCCTACCAGGAACATGATTCAGTTTCTCTCATCTCTACTAGCATTTGGTGTTGTCACTACTTTTCACAGTAACTATCTGATAGGAATGTAGTAACATCTCTTTGTGGTCTTAATTTGCATTTCCCTAATGGCTAGCAATGTTGAACACCTCTTCATGTGCTTGTCATCTGTATAACCATTTTGGTGAGATTCCTGTTTGTTTACCTTTTTATTTAATGTTTTTCACTGTTGTGTTTTGAGAGAGTGATTCCTATATTCTAGGTGATGATAAGTCCTTGATTGGATATGTGCTCTGCAAATATGTTTTTCTTAGTGCATAGCTTATCTTTTCATCCTTGCCACAAGGTGTTTTGTAGAGGATAAGTTTTCAATTTTGATAAGGTCTAGTTTATCAATTTTTCCTTTTTTGGATCTTGCTTTTGGTGTCAACTGCAAGGATTCCTTGTCTAGATCCAGATCCCAAAGGTTTTTCTCACATTTTTGCCTAAATTTTTCATGGCTTTATGTTTTATATTTAAGTCTATGATCCATTTTGAGTTAATGTTTTGCATAAAATGTATGCTTTAGCTTGGTGTTATTTTCCTGTTTGTTTTAGCTTATAGATGTCCATTTGTTCCAACACCACTTGTTAAAAAACTGTTTTTGATTCATTGAATTGCTTTTGAACTTTTGTCAAAAATCCATTGAACATATTTGTGTATATTTGTTTCTGGGTTTTCTATTCTCTTTTGTTGACCTATGTGTCAGTTATCTACCAATACCACCCTGTCTTGATTACTGTCATTCTGTAGCATGTCTTAGTATTGGGTAAAGTGATTCTTCCCATTTCCTCTATTTAAAAAATTGATTTAACTTGATGATGGGGGGAGTCTAGTAACCATACTGTCGCTCATGTAATTGCAAATTAATGATACCAAAAAAATTGATTTAGCTATTCTAAGTCTTTTGCCATTTCAATTTCTTTAATGGTTATTCAGTTATTCGGCTATTGGGGAAATCTGTTTATTTCAGAACACCCAGGATTTAATCTCCTTAAAATTAATTACAGTTTAGAGTAGAAATTTTATTTCAAAGAGATGATTCTGATGGAAAATGATTTGATGTAGCCTCGCATCATTTTCATTGTCTGAGTATATGGTTTTGGAATATAATGTGTTTTTCAGGGATTTTTTGAGACTAACCCAAATGAAGAAATGTATTTTATATGACCAAAATATAGATAAAAATTTCATATGGTACCATTACTTGGCAGGAGTTCACTGAAAACACATTTTGGCTGAGTGCTTCATAGCCAAGTTTAAAAAGTAGTATTTGCCTTAAGACAAATGCACCACTACAGAATCATTTCTGGCAAATAAAATAAATCTGAAATTTTTGTGTTTACTTTATGATAGATTTTGTCAAATCATTTCAGGCATCTTGAAATTTTGAGGTATTTTAGTTGACACTTTGGTTTTAATTAAGTCTTACAGTATGAGAATTACCAAATAGGACCTTAAGATTAATAACCAAAGTGAAATTAAAATAACACTAAGAATTATGTGTGATTTTTACTTGTTCAAACTATCAGTGCTAGCATCCCAACAGTTCTATAGATTTCAATTATGATTTAATCTATTCATTTGCCTTCTTGTTATTTGAATTATAAACTCATTGGCCCTAAAAAGATATGAAGTTCTTAAAGTTATCTAGGCAAGATACATTCCATTAATATTTTTATTAACTGTTATCCCTCATACTGTTTTAATAGATTTTAAATTATCAATACCCACAATTTAAATATTCTATATGTGTATGTGATTTGCCAAACTAAGAGTTCAAAGTTTAGTCATTACACATTTAAAAAATAAAATTAGAGAATATAATCCATGCATACTCAGTAAAACTGCAATAGCCCTTCATTGTTACCTGAACCAGCTGTCCTGTTTTGCTCAGATTTTGTAATTTATTACATCATAAATAAACCTTTCACTACTCAGTGGATTTCATGATTGCCACATAGGAAAGGTGTTTTTACAATGGTGTATGTGTAATACCGTGTACTACCTTAAAATTGTTTCTAATTCTTTTACTTAGGACCGTATCTGTGTGTTAATAATTGTATTTCAGAGATAATACATTAACCTAACATTTTCCATAGTATATGTCAAGTAATGCTAGAACTCAGCTGATAACAGAAGAAAAGATTCTGTGGTCAAACAAGCCTATAAGTCATGGCATATTTCATATCACTTCTTGGAGCAATAAGTTCATTTTATTTCAGGGCTGTAATAAATATTGTTTATATGACCATGAATCCCTTTTTCTAATATGTGTTCATTTCTTTCGCATATGAACTGTTCCTGTAAATACTGCTCTAGCTAAAAGAACCTCAGGGGTGGAAATTCTATATATTATAGTTTGTGGCCAACTACATTTAGGAGACAGCAAGGTACTTTCTCTGTAAACCAATCACATTATTTTTCTACATGTAGGACTCTTGCCCTAAACAAGGAAAACCCTCTCTCTACCTAATGATGTACCTTCAAAGCCCTTTCTTACCCTTCCTCTTCTCCCCACTTCATCTTAGTGCAATTTAATGAAATATTTTTTAAAAAACAAGAAACAAACAGGTTCTTGGGATTGTAATGTCATAGTAATGAAGTAAGTGGCTTCATCACTGGTATATTTAGTCCATAAATCAAGTTTTCAGAATTGGAGCTTCTCTTCTAAGGTGAAATGTACAAGAAACGAGAATAAAGATGGTCAAATGGGCCATTATTCCATTACTTTGTTCTCTGCTTCTAACAGTTTTTGACATACTCTCTTACAGAATGTTAGAAATTAAACATTTTTATGTGCACATTCTTCTCATATCCTACAGAATTGTCCTTCTGAAATTAGATAATGCATTTCCCTCCAAAACAGACTTATAGCAAATATACTTAAAGGAAAAAATCCGACTTTTACTTAGGACCATAAACTTTAGCAAAGTTTAGGTCTTGCTAAATTAACAAGTTAAAAGCCTCATGAATACCTTTCCATAGCTTGCTTTTATGCTTAAATGTGCATGTATGTGGGACTTTTCTTTTTCCTTTGGTTGTTTGGGGGTATTTAAAGAGGATCACTGTAGGACATCTCTCTGCAAATTTTCTTTTAAAATATATCATGGACATGTTTCCAGGTACATACAGATCTAACTTACTCATTTTAGTACTGGTAGCTGCAGAATACTATATATGTAGAAGTATTATATGTTGAAATTATTCCTATATTGATGTACATTCATGTTGTCTTCAGTTCTTCACTATTTCAAACAACTGTCAATAAACATCTTTATACACACACAAAAAAGAAAAAGATGTGCAACATTTCTGTATGTCTACACTACCTGACTTCTTTCCCCAGGGCCAAAATCAGGGCACTGATACTACCCACTTCCAAGCTTTGACAATTCATTCACTGTAGCTTTCAATAGAGATGGAAAAAAAACAACCTAATCCCAATTCCACAAAATCAAATAATGTTTTATGAACACCTGTGTAACCAGATGGTAGTATGACAAGTTTCCACTAATTCTATACCAAAAGGGCTAGGAGACAGGATAAACTAATCCTCCTTCATATTTGCATATTGCTTACAGTTTAACTCTCACATAATCCTGCAAATTTCCATAACCACCACTAAGACTGAAAGATGGTGACTTCTTGGGTGTCCCAACTAGTCAAGAAGTGTGAGCAGAAAGCAAGCCCAGGCCTTTGGACCCCTTCCAGCGCTCTTCCCTCTGTTCCTCACCTGAGTGTTCTTTGCCCAGGGGAGGGCAGTGTGCTAAAGTGGAAATCATCAGTCAGACATTCCAGGGGCAAGTCCCAGCTCTCCACCAACTAGCTGTGTGCCCTTGGGCTAATTACTTAACCTGATGAGCCTCAGTTCTCTCAACTGTAAACTGAAAAAGATAAAATCAAGTTCCTATGGCTGTAGCAAACATGACCATTCGAAAGGATACACATTAGTAAGTACTAACAGTAGTAAAAGTAAACATGTTTGTTTCTCCTTTACCAACAGACTATAGATAGAAAATGCTATACAAAATACATCTACACAATTTCCATAAGGACACATTTAAGTTTTCACAGCATTTATTGTTTATCAATCCCAAAACACATGAGGGTGTAAAGTATGGATCAATTTCTGATTCATTAAACTACAAAGACAAAGTTTAAAGTAAATTTCATTCTAATGGCCCTTGGGCCTCCAGAAGGAAGCAAAGCAATCCGTCTAAACCAGTGATCTTTAAACTTCCTTTCACATATCCTTAAAAAAATTTTTTATGCAGATTCTCCCTTGTACATTTTCCAGTTGACATCTATGATTCATCATAAATTTAAGCAGTTGCAAAGAATGTAATTTCCAGTGTATTATAAATCTTGACATTTTGAAATAAAACATTACTTTCTAAAAGAATCCAATGGAATCTAAATACCATAGCATATATTATGCCCTGCATTATACATCTGAAAAGTATAAAAGCTAGCTCTTCTTTAACAATACTTCCTCTTTCTTTCTGAATTTACATTTTCATCCTACTTCTTCCAAAGAGATTGACTGGACTGTGATATATTTTATACTTGAGGATCTGTTACTGATCATATACTTCTTGACTACAACAGTACATATTTATTTAAAAAATTTTAAACTTTATATCCTTTGACCTAATTTAAATTTTAAGCTTTACTTCCTATGACCTAATTGTTCAAAAAAATTCTTTTGATTGAATAACATTACCAGTAGCACGATTGATCAAAATAGCATGACAAATTTTGATAAACCAGAAGTAAAATTTTAGAGTAAATTTATGACTCACCCTTTTACAGTCTGGTTGAAAGCAAAGAGCTACAAACCATTCAACAGTGATCTTCAAACTGTCAGTTGTTGAGTAAGTTGCAGGCACTGACCACTAGGACCTAAGTTGGTAAAGGAAAGTTTTCCTCCCAACACTATGTGTATGTGTGTTTGTGTAAAGTTATCTCTCTGTGACCACAAACCATCTCCATTTTGCACTACACATGGGTGGGGAAATTGGATAAAGCATACGTGGGGTGTCAACTCTATCTGGATATCCAGCTAAAGCTGATCCCTTGGAGAAGCTGATATCCCCAGTCTGAAGGTCACTGTTCTCTCTACTTTGGTATACATTTAAAAATTTTCACATAAGTAAAAGAACACATCACATACATATGAATATACCATATATATAATACACACACACATACTCAGATGGCCTGGCTCCACTAGCAGATTTTAAATTTAAATTGGTCTGGGATGGAGATGGGCTTCAGCAGGTTTTTAAGGCTCCCTAGCAGACTTGAAAGTGCAGCCAAAGTTGATAATGACTGGATTGGGGTTAAACAAGAGAGAAAATATATTTCCCTAAAAGCATCATAGCAGCAGACTCCTGCCTACACTGGGTCCAACAGTGGGCAGTGTCAGCAGGGCCTGCTCTTTTATAACTTTTTCCCTTGTGCTGGAAGGAAAAGCCATCACCTACACTATGAAGAGTTCGGGGAAATGGCTGCCTGGGAATTCAGGGACAGGGAAAGGGATCTTCCTGGCACAGCATACTGTCGCATGCAGAGACCAAACTGACAGCCTCAGTGTCAAAAGAAATGTGTTTTTGTTTAATCAACTTTTTAAAAGAATCAAGGCATCCACTTGAAGTGTAGTGTCATTCCATCATCCTCTGTATTAACTGGCTTCCTTTTCCTCTATAAGCAATGTGTCTTCTTTTCCTTTGGCTGCTTTAAAGATTTTTCTCTTTCACTGATTTTTAGCAGATAGAAAAACAATAGAAAAAAAATTGACGAAAACAAAATTTGGCTCTTTGGAAAGATTAACAAAACTGACAAGCATTTAGGTAGACTGGCCAAGGGAAAAAAGAAGGAAAGACTGGAATTACTTAAAACAGAAGTAAAAGAGGAAACATTTATTGAACTTACAGAAATAAGGATTATGAGGGGATACTATGAATTGTATGCTAACAGATTATATAATTTAAGTGACATGGACAGATTTCCAGGAAGACACAAAATATTAAAACTGACATGTCAAAAAGAAATGGAAAATGTGATGGCTTATAATAAGAAATAAAAATAGTAATTTTTAAATTTTCACAAAGAAAAGCTCACATCTAAATGACTTCACTGATGAATTTTACCAAACATCAGAAGAATTAATATCAATGCTTCACAAACTGTTCCAAAAAATAGGAGTGGACACTTCACAATCCATTCTATGAGACCAGTATTACCCTGCTACAAAATTAGACAAAGACAGTGCAAGAAAAGGAACTAAAGATCTAACCAAATTGCCGGCAAACCAAATTGAGCAACATGTGAAAAATACTATACACCATGACCAAGTAAAATTTATCCCATGAACATAAGATTGGTGTAACATCTGAAAATCAACTAATGAATAGACAGTAGTAAAGGATAAAGGGAGGAAAATATGATTATTTGAATAAATGCAGAAAAAGCAGGGAACTTCCTCACCCTGATAAAGGACATCTATGAAAACTTCACAGCCAACCTCAAGATCCAGAACATGCAAAGATGTCTGCTCTAGCTACTTCTACTTGTCATTGTACTAGAAGTTCTGGTGAGGGCAAGAAAAGGATAGAAGACATCCAGGTCGGAAAGGAAAAGAGTAAAACTATCTCCATTTGCATACGAAATGATCTTATATATAGAAAACCCTAAGTAATCCACACCTACACACAAATATGAGAATAAATGAGTCCAGCAAAGTAAAGGAATGCAAGATTAACACACAAAAACAAACTGTATTTCTACATACTGGCAATGAACATTCTGAAAATGAAATTAAGAAAACACATCTATTTATGATCACGTTGAATAATAAAACAACAAGGTACAATTTTAACAAAAAAAGTCAAGACTTATACATTGAAAACTACAAAGCATTGTAGAGATAAAAGACTTGAATAAATGAATGGCACCATGTTCATAGATCAGAAGACTTAATATTGTTAAGATGGCAAGGATCTCCAACCTAATCTACAGATTTAACATAATCTCTGTTCAAAATCCTGGCTTTTTGCAGAAATTCACAAGCTGACCCTAAAGTTCATATGGAAATGCAAGGAGCTCAGAACACCCAAAACAATCTAAAAGAGGAAGAACAAAGTTGGAGGACTCATACATCCCTGTTTCAAAACTTACTGCAAAACTACAGTGATCAAGACAGTGTCATACTGGCATAAGGCTAGACATACAGGTCCATGGAATTTAATCGAGATTCCTGATATAAACCCTTTGATTTATAATAAATGGATTTTTTGACAAGGTGACAATTCAATGAGGAAAAAATAGATTTTTCAACAAATGGTGCCTGGACAACTGGATAGCCTCATGCAAAAAACAAAGTTGGACCCCTCCTCACACCACATACAAAAATTAATGTAAACTGGATCGAAGACCTAACTGTAAGAACTAAAACTATAAAGCAGATGAACAAATAGGCATAAATCTTGATGTCCTTGAATTAGGTAATAGCTTCTCATATATGACACCAAAAGCAAAAGCGACCAAAGGAAAAAAAAAGATGAACTGGACTTCATCATTATTAAATGTTCTGTGGTTCAAAAGACACCATTAAGAAAGTTAAAAAGATAACCCACAGAATGGGAGAAAATATTTGCAAATCATGTATCTGCTAGAAGTTTAGTATGTGGACTATATACAGAATTCTTACAACTCAATAACAAGACAAATAAACCAATTAAAATGGATAAAAGATATGAATATCCATTTCACCAAGGAAGATACACAATAACCAATAAACACACAAAAATGTGCTCAACACATTAGCTATCAAAAAATGTAAATAAAAACCACAGTGAAATACCACTTCACAACCACTAGGATGGCTAAAATCAAAGTTAGATAAAATAACAAGCGTTAAGGATGTAGAGAAACTGGAACACTCTTACACTGCTGGTGGGAATGTACAGCGGTACAGCCACTTAGGACAGTCTGGCAGTTCCTCAAAATATTAAACATAAAGTTACCGTATGACCCAGGAATTTCACTCCTAGGTATATACCCAAGAGAACTGAAATGTATTTCCAAGCAGAAAACTTGTACACAAATGTTTACAGCAGCAGTATTCTTCACAGCCAAAGGAAACAACTCAAATGTCAATCAAGTGATGAAATAAAATGTGCTATATTCACACAAAGGACTATTACTCAGCAATAAAATGAAATGAAGTGCTGACACATGGTAAAACATGGTTAAACTTTGAAATTACGCTAAGTGAAAGAAACTAGTCACATTATCATGTAACTTCACTTATGTGAATTATCCAGGTGAATCGATAGAGACAGAACATAGGTTAGTAGTTGCATAGAGCTAGGGGATGCCAGAATAGGGAGGTGATAGCTAATGGGCACAGGCTTTCTTTCTGAGGTGATGACAACACACTAAAATTGATAGTGGCAATTGAGGGATTTGTTTTAGGGAGGACAAAAATGTTCTAAAATTAGGTTATGATGGTTACACAAGCCTGTGAATACAGTAAAAAGCACCACATTGTACACTTTAAATGGATGAATTTTATGGCATGTGTACTGTATCTCAACAAAATTTTAAATTTTTTTGTAACATCTTTCACCAGTATTTTTCAAATATTTTATTCTCCTTGTCCCTGAGATTGTTATGCAAAAATATCATCTCATATTGTCCAACAGGTCACTGATCATCTGTTGACTTTCTTAGTCTTTTTTCTGTCCAGTTTAGTTTAGTTTCCTTTGCTACTTTAATTTCACTCATCTCATTAGTGTCTAATCTTCTTTTAAGCCCTCCCAGCTACTTATTCATTTAAGATACTGTATTGTTTCATTGCTGGAAGTCCTATTTGGTTCTTTTTTTGTATCTCTGATTTTGTTCATCAGTGTATTCACGTTTTCTCTAAATATCTTATTTTATATATAAACTGTTCTAAAATCTTGGTCTGCTAATTCTATCATCGCAGTCATTTCTGGGTGGTTTCTATTTCTTTGTTTTCTCCTGGCAATGGTTCAGATTTTCCTGCTTCCTTCCATGTGCAGTAATTTTCTGTTGGATCAACATTGCAAATTCCTCACTGGGGACTGTCGAATTTTGTTGTTTTCAAAGGATATTAAGACTGTCCTCTGAGACAGTTGGGTTACTTTTGGATCATGTTGAGCCTTTCAAAGCTTATTAAGCATGTTGGTGTGAATTTAGGAGTCTTTACTCTGAGCTAGTTTACCCCCCATCTTACGGGGTCTCCACTGAATACCCTAAATGTGTAACTCCCCATTCTGGCAGTTCAGAAAGTTTTCCAGCCCTTTTGAGCTTTGGAAATTGTTCAGCTTACAACTCCCCATTCTTTGCCAGCCTCAGTGGGGCTTCAGCAGTACACTCAAGGAACACCTCAGGAGACTTCTGGAGGTCTTTTTTGCATAGTTTCCTCCTCTGTGATTGTCCTACAATTTCTAGCCACCTCTTTCAACTCCCATCTGCCTCAATTTAGTAAGGTAACTGGTCGGCTTGGAATCCCCATCTCTGCATCTTAGTCTGGAAAGTACTTCTATTATGGACTGCATTGCGTTTCCCCAAATTCATGTTGAAGCCCTAACTCTCAATGGGACTGTATTTCGAGTGGGGCCTTTAGGGAGGCAAAGGTTAAGTGAGGTCATAAAAGTGAGACCCTACTCCAGTAAGACTGGTGTCCTTGTAAGAAGAGAAACCAGATTTCTCTATCTCCCACCCCTTTGTACCCCCACCTCCACTGCTCCCCAGCCCCCAGTATGGGCAGAAAAGAAAGGTCATGTGAAAACAGTGAGAAAATAATCATTTACAAATCAGGAAGAGAGGCCTGAAACCAACCATTACTACCTTGACTTTGTCCTTCTAATATCCAGAATTATGAGAACATAAATTTCTGTTAAGTCACTCAAGTCTGTGGTACATTATGGCAACCTGAGCTGACTACTGCAGCCTCCAAGGAGAAAGTCCAGATCACTGTATGTAGTTCTTTGCTTTCTTTTCTCTTGGGCATCAAGGTTCTGCTCTGCCTGTTGTCCAATTTATGATAGTTATTTCACATATTTTGTCTACTTCTAATCATTTATTCAGGTTACTTGGGTCAGAGTTGTTCCATAATGACCAGAAGCATGAGTCCCTTTTCATCATGATTTAACTAAATGATTTTAACTAAATTTTGAGAAGGGGAGAAGAGTCACAACCCCATCATGAGGGGAACTCAAGAAATCTTCAGTCACCGAGCACTATTCTCCAGAGAAAAGCAAGTGTGTTCTGCCATCCCAACTGGGATGGAGTGAGGATCCTCTATATATCAGGCAACCCAGAATAGTCCTAGCAAGATTTCAGCTTTCAGCAAAATAAGACTTCTAGGTCCTACTCATACTTGTATTGACATTGAGTTCTCATTCATTCCAAGAGGGTGTCCAGTTTAATTTCCATCATATAATTTTCCTTGTAATTGGTAAGAAAAACCAATCTCTGAAGTGGGTATCTAGGTTCAGTGTCCTTCCTGAGAACAAAACTCACAGGACTATACGGAATACTATCCCTAGAGATTAAAGCCAACATTATATTCTGGACTGGGCCACGAAAGGCAAGGATGACTTCTTAGAAAAATAAGAACATTACCCTAAATCACTAGGCATTTTAATTACTGAGAATTTCATGCTCTCAGGGCAAGAAGGGAGGCTCCTTAGCAGAAAATAGATACCAAGAGGAATTTAGATGATACCCAAGGGTTAAAAGCTAAATTGTAAACATGAGACTTTAGATTTGAGGATAATTCTAAGGGAGTGTATGTTTCAGCATGACACTGATCCCTAAGATAAAGTAAAACTCCAGAATACAGAGGGACTGTGACCACAAAAGCTGACACTGAGTTTTTTTTAATTGACTAAATTACTGTTATGTATATCCAAGGTCAAAGATGTCTGAAAGATGAGATGGAATACCAGAATGTTTTTGTTAGAGCTTCTGGCCACCTCTCCTACATCCTCTGCCTCAATCCCACTCCTACCCTCCCATGTGTCACTGCAGCCAGATACCTCTTAAAACTGCCTCTACAGCTCATCTCTGTACAAAACTCTTTTCATAGAATGCATCCCAATTCTTCAGCTCTCAATGCCTTCAACGATCTTTCCCCAACCTACCTGTACTCAGTGTAAGAGTAAAGGTACTCTTGGTCCCAGATACTCCCATGGTCCAGGGCCTTCCCCTACAGGAATTATCACAAAGACCCTGAGCCTCTGTGCTTTCTCATCTATAAAATGCAGTTCCTTCTGTGCCTGCCCTGCACTCCACCTGTCCAATGCCCCATCTCTCTGCTTCTGTAGCCCCCTTAGGCTTCTTGTACCACCATTTAACCTATGTTACTGCGTTTAACATTTTTGTGTGGTTGTCTCTACTGCTATAAGCTCTTTGAATGCAGGAATTGTGTTATATGCATCTTCACAACTGCTATCTTCCATGTGACCAAGCACATAGAAATCCCTCAAAAATTTTGAGAAGCATAATGGAGTCTAGAAGCTTATTCCAGAAGCTGGAAAATTCCAATAGGTTTGACTTTCAAGTTGTGGATTTGCTTAACCCTCAGTGCATACTCTGTCTCCCAACCCCCCACCCATCAACACAGCCTAAGGTGGAAGCCCAGAGAGCTGCCCTCTCCCACCCCAGGAGGCTCATCAGGCTAAGACTCTTGTACCTCAGCCCTAGCTGGAGACTGTGGTTACTCAGCTCTACTCCAGGACCCTGAGAGGCCACCCTGCACTATCTGTGCCCACTGACTGCCCTGTCTCCCAGTCTTTTTCTTCTCCTTTCCCAGCACCCGCCTCCAACTGTCCTTAACTTAGGTTCTTACTGATACTTTGATCACATTATTCTTTGTTGTGGGAAGCTACTTGGACACTGCAGGTTACTCTGCAGCATCTCTGGCTCTACTTGCTAGATGCCAGGAGTAATGAAACCTTGCCTCCCAGTCATGGAAATAAAAAATTGTCTCATCAACTAATGTTCCCAGAGTAAACATCCCTCTGCCCCACGTTGAGAACTATTGCCTTAATCAGACCCATTCATTCATCCACCCATTCATTTGTTCACAGGCAACATTGATAAGACCATGATTTTAGCCTTTTTAAAGACTTTCAGAAGCTTAAGTTTTCAGCATGTTTGTCATTATATTTACTTTTTTGGTATTGCAACTCATTGTGTAACATTTTATAACATACTTATGCTCTTCATATTATCTTTCCCCATGCATCTTCCTGAAACACCTCCTCTTCAGTTACTGTAATAACTCTTAAGCACAGTGCTTTACTGCAGATTATAAAGTTCACATAAGTTTAAAGGAAATGACTTTATAATGTAAATCACTTTGTTTCCTAGGATGGTGTGAGTGAACACTCACACAGCCCACCTACCCACTACCCCTCGCCCCAAAAGAATAATATGCAATGGAGCAGGGGTTACACATAGCTTCAGAAGAAGCTTAATTTTCTGGGATATAAATTTTGCTTGAAGATTTAGGGAGTTGTTAAGAACAATAAAATTTTTCCCATAAACCAACATGAACAATTTGGAGTGAAATGAAGTTTTTGCATGCATTTTAAGAGATGTCAACAAAAGTATGTTTTGCAATGGGTCACATCAAGCCACTATCCCAGGCAAACCTTTGCTTCAGCAGAAATGCTGAGAAGACCTAATTTAGTGAAATGGATTATCTCCATTGAATAAAAAAATGCAAGAACTTCAAGAGAACGTATGATCCAAACTCTAGCTCAAAGGCAGGTGTGGTGTTTTTAAACCCATCTCATGGTTAAGGTAACTGCCTTGTCTATAGGACATGTAATTGGCAATCTCTCCATGCTTTGCAATTCTCCTCACACAAACAGTGGGGAGAGTGAAGGACATATGGATTTCCAGTCCACTTAAGCTAAAGTAAAAGTAAATAAAGTTGTGAAATTAAGATTAGATTCTTATGTTTTGTTACTGTCTCTTATCTTCTTACCTGGAGTCATTTCTGACAAAGACCTCTGCTTTTACTCCTCATTCCCCAAGCTCCACGAAGGGTGTTTTTCTTTTTGTTTTAGCGCTGCTACAAGCTATAGAATCAGGGCAACATACTTAACCTCTCTCAATCTTTTCTTAAGAGTACTGAAGTAGATCTCAAAATTATCTTTCACACCGAATTTCCATGTATCTGTATAATGTTTTGTAGAATTTTACTTGCATAATCACATTTATAAATGACCTATTGTTTAAATACATTACTTTTTTTAATTCCATAGAAACAGCGTCACATCTGTAGATCCTTTGGACTACTAAGAAATCCAGCAGCATATTCAAATACTTGAAAAAAAATGCTTAGAGGAAAATGTCATCAGCACACTTACCTGCAAACAGACTTGCTCTTAGCAACTCAAGAGTAACAATAAACAGAGAAGCAGTTAATTGTTTTCTTCTCTAGTAAGAGTTGCTAGTACACAAAATAAATGAGTACCGCCAGTGGCCCGAGGGAGTGTTGTTAGTAACCTGTCTGCCAGGTTCTAACACTTTTATTAACCAAGCCAACCAACCTAATGCTGGTTCCAGCCATTCTAGATAATTCCCAAATAGCTAAGTACTTCACCTGAGGAGTTCATAACCATAAAGGTATAAACCTCTCTTAAAAAATTATGATCCTGAATAGGAAGGAGGCTGGATGGACGGAGTCAACAGGAGGAAAGGAAGGGTTAATGGATAACAGAACTGTTAGGAGAGTTATCAAGTGAGAAATAGAACTCAGGAATGTACCCAAGTTGCACCAAAGTACTTTTCTGGGACTTGATCCCTGTTCTCATTCCTTCTCCATTCTCCCCAGTCCCACACAATCTTCTCCCCAGTTTCAGGGGAGACTCATGGAGAAATGAGACCAACTCAGCTGGAGAGTTCTAGAAACTGCATTTGACTACCAAAGACCAACTCTGCTGGGTTTTTCAGTTACATGAACCAGCAAATACTTTTTGAGGGTTTTAAGTTTAGATTGTGTTTGTCTAGTGATTTAGAGTTCTTTTATGGTTATTACAATAAAATTACTCAGAATTTTAAGAATTTAAATAGATTTGTTTTATATGAAAATCAAGACCAGTCATCACTATGAAATATAAGTAAGCCTAATGCAGCCATGTTACCTGCTTTGTTCTGGGAAAATCTAGCAATCAAAATCAGTATTACACTCAAACGCTTAACATTTAAAACATCTATCCAGAAGTTTAAAAATACTAACCCAACAAAGGATAATAGGTTGTACTGATAAAATGGATTAATTGGGAAAATTAAATCCTTGATTTTTCTTAGAAACATCTCATCTCATTCTGTTTCTCTCCTCTTTTGAGTTTTATTTTACTGAACTCGTTCTTATTGTCGTTCTATAAATGTGAAGCAAATGTACACAATTTACTTGTTCCATGAGTTACATTTCCTTCCAGGCTGAGTCATAGTAGGTCTGTTTACCTTGGTACAGTGCTCCTCAGTGTGGACCGAGACTGAAGGCATCAGCATTATCTAGAAGTTTGTCTGAAATGCAAATTATTGGGCCCCATCTCAGACCAACTACTAACAACCTCTGGAATGGCATGCAGGGATCTTTCCCCATGACTCTCAGGCACACTAAAACTCTAAAACTCCTGCTGCAGTATGTTTGCAGTGATCATGTGTCTTTTATTTTGCTCATACTTAATACAGGCAACAGACGACATTCCCTAGGCTTTGATAGAAAGTGGGTGACTTTAATACTCTTTCCACTGTATCTGAGACCAGTTTATATTTCTGAAGATACAGTTCAAAGCCAGTAGAAAAACTTTCTATTTGCTTTTCTGAAGCTTAGGGAAAAGGAGCCAGGCACCATGAAAGGAAAGGCTCACCTGGATCTTAATATTTGAACTTTGTTTTCTCTTCTGAGAGTGTTAAACTGTCTATACCAGTCAAAGGGGAAAGTAGTGAATGAATTTTTCTCCAGACTTGGGGATGTTAGTATGACTTTCTCAGGAATTCTGAAGACTGGGTATAAAAATGGACAATGATGTAAACTGCTCTGCTGTGCTCCAACCCAGCACAGAATACATCACAGAGCTGTTGTCAGTTCATCAACGCTGAACTTAAGCAGCCCATAAAGCTTGAGAAGCAGTTTAAGGTCCAGAAGTGGGAAGATGTGAGTGCCAGACTGGAAAGGAGGGATGAGGTGTTAGCACTGACTGGGTTAAGAAGCCCTTAGAAAGCAAACAGATTATCTGATGACAACTTTTACAACATAAAATTTCCTAAACACAGATATCATGTAAAGTGCTCTAGCACAGATTTAATTCTACAAAGGAGGGGTTTTACCTTTCACATCAGCTTAAAGTTCACTTTCACAATGCTACAGAGGTAAATCCCTGAACTTCATAATTCCTGTTTCTCTCAAAAGAGAATAAAAAAAAAAAAAAAGCCTTAGTATTAAATACAAAATCATGGTTTAGAATTCTGTAGGCTATTTTTTGAATCTGAATCATTTAAAATTATGATAGTAACTAAATGCCAACCAATTAAGGTCCCAAACTAGTAACATTCAATAGAAAATCATCACTGGGATCCTGTTATATTTTGACAGTGGTAAGGCTGATGAACTGCTGTCATCAATGTTAGTGTCATAAGAAAATAATGCATTTATATTCTGAAAAATTATTGTCTTGCACATCTTGATACTGAGGTAAAGCCATGTTTTGCCAAGTTTTTTTATTAATCTAACAAATTATTTCTTCCACAATAGCAACTGTGGTAAAAATCCCAGTAACATTAGCAACTTCCTGTTGTGTTCTATGGTCTTCTGATTAATATAGTAAGTAGACATTTACAAACACAGCCACACCAATTTGTAAACAACTAATAAATTTTGAAATGTTAGGAATATAATATAACTACATTCTAAATAGTTTCTTTTTGACTTCCTTTTCCTTATTTTTTTTAAATATTTATGCTTCCCACTAATTGTTTCACTATTAAATCCTAGATTTAAATATGAACAAAGATGAAACAATAATATTGAGATGAGTATCAACAAAACAGCTGAGCTTTATCAGTGTCTAAACTACTTAAAGCTATTCTCCAAAAGATAAATTATTCACACAAGTCAAACATGGAAAAAATTAGGATTGAATCTTAGGTTCTCCATGGTTGACCTGTCAGATACATGGGACTATACAATACAAAGCTAAAGTCTGGATGATCTAAATGCCAAAAAGTTAACTTGTCCCTAGTGGAATGTCCATCAGCTGAAGAAAGACCCTAGACACACTAAGCAGTGTGTTCAATTGGCAGAAGACAGGAAATAGGGGCTTGTACAAATCAAGTTAGAAAGGTTTTAAACCCCAGTCAAAGACAAAATGTAATTATACTTGAAAAATAAACTCTAGGTAACTTCCAGCTTATATTGTACTGATTCTTGCCACCACATGAACTGAGGTTAACAGTTCTGCAGTCTTAATAGGATAAGCCATTTAATCAATTTTTTGCAGTGAATTATTAGACAAACTTCCTGTCAGTTAGAGATTACAGTTTGTTCCACCTTGAGGCTGTCATAATTAAGACAGTTACCAGACACTAATTCAACAAATAAATATCCAGGGACAAACAAAGTGTAAGGTTTGTGCTTAAGTGTTTGATGGACCCAATGCTCAATTACCTCATAGCTTCCTCAAATCCCTTCACTTCCACTAACAAATCTAGAGGTATATGGAATTCTAGTCCTATATGGAAGCTCAATTATGTTATGACTTGCTTTATGAGTACTTTTCTACACTGTGGTCCTATTTCTGCTAAATTACTCTTGCAGTCTTTACCAATTTAATTTGTTATTTTTTTTAACTATGTTTGTAGAACTCTGGGAAGATAGTAAATTCATTAAATAAAAAAATTTTCAATTTTGTTCCTTAAATATAATAAAATTCTGATGTATGATGTTAAACAAGTTAAATTATTATATAAGTGATCTCCATTCACCTAAAATTAATGTTATAAAGAGGTTCAACTGAACTTTCAAGTGAGATGAGTTTCAATTAACCTAAAAATGGTAAGTAATCTATTATCTGTGTGTGAATCTAAAGTGTATCCCTTATGAAATCTGTAAGTCAAAAACAAAAATTTAGGCAGACAACTCAATGTTAACAGGTACACTGGGCAATAAATTCAAACTTTTTATTTAACTTACATCTGCTTAAGTTTTTTATTGAATTAAGTAAAAAGGCCTAGTTAATCAACTCATTAGATTGGTCAAGGCAAGACACTTGAACTACGTAACAGGATTTAAAAAGCAGTTGGTCTTTTAGTAATTCTCTGGTAATCACACACGCACACACACATACACACAAATTGGTAGAGTACTCTGGATATAGGATTTCCCCCCATAATCTTATATAATGCACTGTTTACAATCCGTAGTATTTTGAAAACTATATAAATTGGATAGGACCAAAATAAGATGTCTGATAAACTCTTATAAAGTACTTGGGAACTTCAGCTGTATTCCCAAAAAGATCAATTTTAAATTATAAAAAAGGAAAATTTATATAAAATCACAACAGATTTAACAGACATCTTTGAAAAAAAGGTCAAATTGTAACTCAATTTTCTACTTTTTCAAATATGACTAAGAAAAAAAGGTACAAGTAGTAATGTCTACATTTTTTTAAAAACTATTAACTGAGTGGATTTGGGGAAGAAAAAAATATACAGTATTATTGCACTCCACGAATGTGCAGAATTCCAAAATGTGCCAGCACTGAAAAACTATCTTGCATTGAGGTTTTCCAAGAGGTACAACGAGCCTGCCAAGAAAGCATCTGGTCTGTACTAACAGCTTGCTGTCTTCAGTACAGGCCTTCATAATGTCAGTCACGCTGCTCTTGCAAAAAATCCCTTAATGTCTGAAAGATACACAGAAGAGAAGAGTATTTTATTTCAAAATTCACTCTTGTAAAATCATTGATCAGCAAAGAACTGAGAACATCTCTGTTAAGCAAGAGTTAACATCTCCATGTTCACACATATTTGCTGACAAATTTCCTATCCTGAGCACGTTAAAAGTATCTTCATACTCTTAGGAACCAGTTATTTCAAAGTAAGGAGAAGGTATGTATACAAACATCCTAGCATAATAAATCAAGTCTGGCCACTAGGAGCTCACAGTCAAAAAAATGATGTTACAGGCCCAGTTATACAGACTTGAAGATAAAATTATTAGCACAACCTTACTTTATATTTTGGAAGGTCCAAACTCTCTTGATCCCTTAACAAACTTTAATGAAGAATACATCCATCTGTTAAATCTTAAGTTGGAAACTCAAGTGGTAATATATGAAGTATCTAGTGTCTTGTTGATTTGTGATGAGAATTAACTGATAACTATAGGTTGCTACTACTTACAAAAGAGTTTTCAGTGCTGATAGGTGGGGCTACGATCGATGATGTGGGATTGAATCCATATGCACATTAAGCTTCATTTCATTGTCAAGAATTTGAACAAGCTGTTGCATGGATGGAAGGTGACCAGATTCCAGCTTAGACCATACAGGTACATCTATAAAAATAAAAGGTACCATCCCCCCAAATTAAAATTGATGCTGTAGTAGACATTCATTTCACATATGTTTATTGTCTATGTACACAGCCAGGGATAGGAAGTGAACAGAAGAATTATACTTCTTACTATTACGGAGTTCATATTCTAGTACGGGAAATATAAAAAGAACCATACAAAGAGCTACAAATCACAATTGTATGCTAAAAACACTAGAAGATGCTGAGACGCACATATGAGAGACTGGAAAGGAGCCTTTGCACTTACTATTACTAAAAGTGAGAGATATTATTAAAAGTGAAGAGAGAGATGGAATACTTCTAAGAATGCTACACAGGTGGCTGGAGAGATAGAAAGGGTCTAGGTCAGGGGTCAACAAATGGTAAGGAGCCAGATAATAAGAATTTTTAGCTAGGGAAGATACACAGTCTATCACAGCTTCTCAACTCTCCTTGTAGCACGGAAAGAGCAACATTTATACATAAATGAATAGGCATAGTGTGTTCCAATAAAACTTCACTGAAAAAAAAAAAAAAGGTAGGAGAGAACATGGCCCATACAGCCATCGTTTGTTGATCCCTAGGCTGCATCATACTTTTAAAAGTTTTGGCCATGTTAAATGATTTGGTCTTAATCTTGAGAACACAGTAAAGCTATTTAATGAATTTAAGTCAATGAAGCAAGAAGTTGAAAAGTGCATTTGAAAAAAAGTATCACTCTACTCTTTGAAGCAGGTGTCAGAAAATTTTTCTATAAGAAGCCAGATAAGTATTTTAGACTTTACAGAGTAACAGCCAAAATCAAGATTATATAGGTATTTATATAACCAGAGAAATAAATTTCCACAAATTTTTCACTGATGAAAGTTAAAACTTTAGGTATGAACACTGAAATGTGAATTCCGTATTATCTCCATCTGTCACAAAATATTATTTTGACTTCTTTGTAACCATTTAAAAAATGTAAAAACTATTATTAGCTCATTATTTGCCAACCTCTGGTTTAGAGAATGTATTAGAGGGTAACAAAATAATTGTGGCTTGGACTATGGTGGTGGTGGTGAACACAGGTTTTTGGGTAATGTTGTAGGTAGAATTGAGAAGAGCTGGTAACCATTAGATATGGAGAGTAAGGAGAAAGTGAGATTATCCTAGGTATCTGACATGGGCAACTTAGTAGAATGACAATGATACCATTATGTAAATGAGAAATGCCAAGAAAGGAGCAAACTGGGAGCATACAAGAGTTGTAGGAACCAGAGATAATATTTTGAGAGTAGGAATTTAAGATTCCTGGGTATAATACCTAGAAGGAAGGTCAGAGCTCTCTAGAGCTATAATTCAGAGATTATAACATACAGATGTAATTCTAAAAGTCATGGGAGCAGATCATGCAGGATTAGTAAACAGAGATAAATTTAGCACATTATGAAAAAACAGAAAAGCCTCATGCCCATTATAAATCATTAAAATTCATCACAGAACTCACCATTCAAAGTTATCTCAAATGCACCTGTTGACATACACTGGTTCTCAATCATGTTGCTCAAGAAGAAAACCATCATACATGCATAGACCTAAGAGAAAATATAATACAGAACAAGCAAAGTCATTATGAAGGCCAAACAACATCAGAACTTAAGACATCGTAGTCTCATTTTATTTGCTAATTGCTCTTTTTTTACTCTACTTCTTAAGTGTCTGTACAAACTATTACTGCTATTCCATGTTAACATATGCAGAACAAGAAAAATGCAACATTAACTCACAGCTTTTACATGATGAAGAACATATATGACATTCACAACATAGAGAATTTCTAGAGATCTCATAATAATAGCAAGTTAAACAAAAGAACGCCAGCATTAGAAGGGTTCATTTCACCATTTTTATAATAATAAATGTATGAATTCACAAGAGACTAGTGATGCAATAATCAGCAACCCTATGTATCCAATATAGCCTGTCCATGTTCCAAACAAATCATTTTATTCAAACCAAGAAAAAAAAGTAGGTTAGAAAGCACTGACATACTAAATTATTCATTTACCTTTTGAAGACAAATCTATACTTTCCCAAAAAGACCAGAGGTTCCTTGTCGGGCAAAGAGGTTTTAATTTAATAGAATCACCTGACTAAAAATAGGACATAGTAAAAATGTCAATTCACAGCAAGCTGTTAAAGAGAAAAATCCATCCAAATGAGCACAGCAGATGAGAAAGGGCTTTCCCCCCAGTCCCACTTGAGTAGTCAGGCTTTCATTTCATAACGGTTACCCTAGCCTTTTGGAATATAAGTCTACTTTCTTGGGAAAAATCCACAGGATGTGTCATAAAACTTCAGCTTTCAAGTACATTCCTCTTCCACAGATCAAGCATGTTATATGTCTAAAGTAAAATGCACTAAAGATAATTTGCAATCAATAGAATTAATAAATATAGCACAAAACATTTTCAATAGGTAAAACTTCAATTCTTAATCTGATCCAAATTAGTATCTTGTTAATAACAGGATAGACATACACTGCAATTAGAGACAGCACCTGAGATTATTTAAGAAGCCTCAAATGTTACTGGAAATAAGTGATTCCCTAAGAAAAATTAGTATAGCTACACAGTCATCAGCTAAAGGTAATCAGTTCAGATAGAGGACTCCAAAAGAGACTACTTCTTGGAAGGACACCAAGGCAATCTCATCCAAGAGAGAAATAAAAATTAGTTCCATTTCTCACAGCCTAAGGTAAAACCTCCAGAAAACATGATTTTAAGTAAAACAGATGAAAGAGAGCTAGAAAGAATATATGTTGTAATGGAGAAGACAATTAATGACTCTATAACATCTTACTACACTGAAAGACAGTGACCACAAGAGAGGGGGTGAGGACTTGACAATATGGGTGAATGTTGAAACCACCACTGTGTCGTCTATGTGAAACCATCGTAAGATTGCATATCAATGTACTTTAATAAAGAAAAACAAAATATATGCTGTAGCAAAATCCTATAAAGGATAGAACAAGTAGAAAAAGATTCTTATACATATTTACATTGATTGTTACAGGTAATGTAATTTACTAAACAGAGTCCCCATAAATAGGAAAGTCAAAAGATAAATAGTAAAAAAAAAAAAAGACATAGTTCAGGTAAGAATAAATTTGTGGTGGAAATCCCATTTTTTAAAAGAGAATAAACCCCCTAAAATCCACATCAGTTGGTATAAAAGGCCTACGTTTTGTGTATATAATATTTTGGTGGATATGATTTGCCCTAAGTTATATAACCAAAATCAGGCATAAATTGTTCTGTGCCCAGGGCCTACTAAAGCAACACCTCCTTATCCTTCCAATAATAAAAAGGTAAAACCTAATCATTCTTAATACATAAATATAGAAACTAAGGCCAAGGGAGGTTAAGTGCTTTGCCCAGAGATAAAGTTGAAATAACACTTAAACAGGGAAATCAACTACTTTAAAAATGAAGAAAAATCCATTAAAATACCTTCACTGACAACTTAAAAACCTACAGCTATCACACAGCTATTGTTACATACCTTATTTTCTTGGCCCCACTGCCAGATGCTAGGAGCTTGCATGCCAAAGAAAGCAAAAGGATCCTTGCCAACAATTATTAAGCCTATTAATACTAGTTTGAAGACTGACAGGAAAGATGCTATGTGTCTATTAAAAGAAAAGAAACATATTCATCAGAAGCCATATTTTTACATCTACTTCAAAATTTCATACCTCCAGTCTATGTGTACATTTTCTAGACACCAAATCTAAAAGTCACCAATTATAATCAGTGAAAAAGATAATAACCAAAGGTTACTGTGCAGTTTTAAAACAAAAGTTTAATATCTTTTAAATTAATCAAAACTAACATAAAATTATATGGCATTGGCATTTAAAAATACTATTATTTTAATGGTAGAAAATTTTGTACCATTTACTTTCTACAAAATTTTGGGAGTTCTTGGGCTATTTCCACAATAAAAATTACGTAAGGAGACACAGCTTTAGAAGGGCTACCAACTCTGAAATAATCCTCTTTCCTTCTTATAGAAAAATTCTTCTGTATTTGGATCAAATAAACTTGCTATTTATAAAACAAGGTTCTTATACATAACCAAGAAATTTTAATAACCAAGGAAAATTAATTGAACCAATTTACAAAAATTTATTCACAAGTAAAAAAAAATTCACTGAAAAATTCCTTTTAAGTTACTGAAATTTACTTACCTATATATTGGCTGAGGAAGGTAATTCTCTCCTTCAATGCGGATGTCTGGGTACCGCTGGCTAATAACCCGCATGTACTCTTCAAACACCCGCCTATATCCTCAGGAAACACTGCAGAAAAATGAAAGTGCTTCTTTTAAGTGATTTAGAATATGCCTAGATTTATTTTGTAGTTAGACAAAGCCTAAAAAAAATTTCAAGATTAAAAATGTTTCTGAAGAACAATTAAAAATTAAGAATGATAAATGCTGGATGATGGGTATATGGAGGGATCCCCCCTACACACAAATTTCACATATTTAAGTTACATTCCCCTCAAATCTTTCCATTTGAACATTAATCTTTATAAATTTGGGTTATTGTTACAGATTGGGACAGCATCAAATATCTATTTATATATGTCAGCATACAGTGAGCTTTCAAATCAATATGCCTTTTTTTGGGTATCAATGACTGTAAACACACTGAAATGAAAACAATTCTTATTCATCTGAAATAGAGACTTTCAAAAGTGGGGCACCATAAGTTTAAAAAAAAAACCAAGGCATAAAACATGAAATTCTTCTGGTCTGGACAAATATGCCGCTCAATCCCAATAAAAGGAACTTAAATAACTCTTACATCCCTTCTGATGCTAAATTTTTATTCTACTTTGCAAAGGAAACAAAGATTGGGAAGATAATTTTCAGCAATATGACAGCAATCCATATAATTACTCTAAAAATTTAGTCAACAGAATCCAATCATCTCCATTAAAATCTCTGAACAACTGAACTGTGGATATGTATTTCCCTAACAGGGGAAATGGTACCAGAGTGCACATACAGAGAAAAAAGGTATACTGGAAATTTAAGACACTGACAAATGAAACTGAAGAATTTATATTGTTAAAGTATCCATATTACCCGAAGTAATCTACAGATTCAGTGTAATCCCTATCAAAATTCCAATGGCATTTTTCATAGAACAAAGAATCCTAAATTTGTATGGAACCCCAAAGAACCCAAAAAAACATTTAATCTGGCAATTCCACTTCTGGGTATATACCCAAAGAAAATGAAATCCCTACTGTTTGCTCTGTGAGTTCCAATCCTACACCAAGGGAAGCCCTAGAGTCCCAGCTAGAAAGATGGGTTTATGTGCAGGCAACACTACTGGTCAGAGTTCTCCAACTCACCTACCTTTCTGACTACTATGCTCAGAAACCTAACTCTATCCTCAGTTCTTCCGATCCCAAGTCTTCAGTTTAATCTCAGACCTCTGTTCATGAAACTCCAAATAGAACTGACCCATAAACCTGAAATCCAAAAAGGACTTGAAAACTGAAAGCCTCAAATTTCCAGTTATAAAATGAATTAAGTCTTGGGGATGTACAGCATGGTGACTATAGTTAACAGTAGTGTACTGCATACTTGAAAGCAGCTAGGAAAGTGGATCTTAAAAGTTAAAAAAAAAATTGTAACTGTGGTGATGGATGTTAAAGGGATTTACGGTACTGATCATTCTGCAATATATACAAATAGCAAAATATGTACAACTCAAACTTTTGTCAATTACGCTCAATAAAAATAAAAGTGAAACAAACTGTACCTTTCTTATTCTGAAAAACGAAGCAGTTTACAAGACTGACACAACACATTGTAGACAAGTTTAGTTATGCATGAGTAAACTTTCCTTCCTATATTTGCCTCTAGATTAGTGAAGAAAAACCAAGGAACATTTTTCCTATCGAATCATTTTCCACAAAACAATTTTTCTGTTTTGAAACAACAACCCCTACTGCTGACATATGTTTTCCAAAATAAAACGTACCTAGTGTTTATCATGGTGGACAAAATGTTAAATTATAGGCATACAAGATAGGAGCCAGTAATTTTTCCATCTCTATCACCACCCAGTTCTTTCAACTGATTCCATTTTTTCTGAGTTAATGAGTAAAATTATGATGTCCAGTTAACTCTAACAAATAAGTATGTGAACTTGCTAGAAATATGTTGCAGCAGCTCCCTGTTCCTTCTGCCCCTGGACTAAAGGGCCTTATCAAGTAAACTTAAAGTCTGAAAAGAAATCTTTAAAGTTAAATCCTAATCACTTTGCAAATCTCTTTCCAGTAATATGAAATATCTTAATATATGTAGTTTAACTCTTGCAATTGCTCAAGTTAAAATATTTTCCATACAACACTTTTTTAAAAGGGAGAACTTGTGTACAATTTACATGATCTATGTGTAATGAACAGAAAGGAAATTCAGAAAATACAGAAAAATCCTGTTCATGCTATTTCAAATAGATTTTGTACTTTTTTTTTTCGTTAGGTTTATTCCTAGGTATTTTTTTCTTTTTGATCCAATTGTGAATGGAATTGTTTTCCTGATTTCTCGATTTTGTACTTTTTTAGGTCCATCATGCTTTCAGTCTCCAAATTCATGATGCCAACCATTCCACTTTTCCCCTTTCTGTACTATATCTGGTCCTTATAGTCAAATGCCTATTTTATCAAACTTAAGCCTGTCACAAACCCCAGCCTCTTACATCTCCTTATTAAAAGACAAGAGGGCAAAACCTCAGATATTTACTTATGAAATAATTGTGATTTTTATTTTTACCACCTCTTGACCTCACCATCCCCTTTGGTTTACAATAACCTCCCCTTCAACTGTCGTCTCACCCACACATAGGACTGGATCCTGTTTATATCATGAGACCCAACTCTTATCCCAACAGACAGTCCAGAAATGTGAACTTGTCGTAGGAAGGCTTGAGTCTTCTCTCTCAAAATGAAGAACTGGGGTTTAAAAAACTGACTATCTCTACATAGGTGAACATTTAACACAATGGGTAGAGGAGTGGTAATCATTCAAAAGTATTGAGCAGACTACTCTTCAATCTTCAGAGAAATAGAGAAATAGGGCAAAATGAAATATATTTTACTGAGAAAGAAGTACATATATGAACCAGAAAAGAGGGAATGAAGTCTTCTTAGACATACTGGTTTTCTATTGTAGCCCATCTTGAGGCACTGCTGCATCCTTGCCTTCGGGGATTTCTAAATAAATGCATTTCTAAATGCACTGTTCAAACCAGCTCACATAGGTTTCTGCTACTTGCATCCCAAGATTTTCAATATTCCTGCATGTTGTACGAAGAAAATCAGTAAGATATTTAATGAATTTTGTGCTTTCTACCTGTCTACAGAATTGCCCAGTCCAAGAGCCCACTGATCACTGAAAACTGAATTTTGAGATGTAATCTTTATTGCTCCTACTTCTGTTTATTAGGTGAAGTAGTAATAGACATTTATCTGTGTAATGCCATCACCTGCTGAGTGTTTTAAGCAAGGAAATCTGAAGAAGGTGCACTATAAACTACACAAGAAACAAGACACTCAGGGAGTAAATAATAGACTGATCTGATAAATATTCTTAAAAAAATGCCAACAGGAGTGCTCACACACTCCGGATGAAGATCAAAACATGACCAGACTTTTTTTTAAAGTTGTAAAAACTGCACTAAAGAGGTATCCACTTATCAAGTTAAGGAACTGCATTAAATGAAATCAAGTGACTTCCCTTCCAGCTTCCCCTCCTCACTCTTGGAGTAACTACAGTGGCCACCATCATAAAAACATAACAAAATATGCATGAAGTGACTTCTAAACTCCTGGCTTCTATACTGAGTTTATTCCAAAGATTTTAATAAACCTAAAACACAACTAATGATCTGTTTTATTCTCTTCATTCTTTGTGTCTTATTCTTGAGGTCACTAGCTTCTAGTTTCCCTACACCTTTGGCGTAACATTTCAGGAAAGCTTTTCCTTCAGACTATACCACCAAGAATTTATAAATTGTTTAAGTTCCTCAGCTCTTCCTGAGAAAGGAATTTTCTCTCTTTACTCTGGAAAGCATTTTTTTATTAACAGATTCATATGGTACATAACCTCTCAATAAAGGTGTAAGAGATTTTTATAAGTTGGAAGATAGACAATAAAAAACATACCATGTACCATGTTTTTGCTAATTCACTGGCCAAACAAGAGCGGTCTCTTGCCTGCCTTATTGCTTTTCTGTTGTCTTGTGCAGTTTACCTATTGGTTTTTCACTTGTCCCATGTGACATCAGAATTAACTTACATCAGTAGAGGCGTGGAGGCCAAGCCAAGAGTAGGTTCAAAACTGAAGTTTCACACATATCACATTCTATGCCTAATGACTACCAAACTGAAGCAAAGGCCAAACAGATAAAAACCTATCATAAAGGAACAGTATCAAGGGCTATCAATCTATAGTCCAGTTAGGAATTAAAAGGGAGGCAGGGGTATGAGAGAATTTGTTATCTCAGGGCCAACCACAGTGGACTACAACAGATTGTACTTATTTTTTCAATAAATATTTACTGATGACCAGTACTGTTCTGGTCTCTATAGATAGAGCATCTAGCCAAAGAGACGAAAATCTTTGCCTTTTTAGTACTGGCAACATTCTAATGGAGAAGAGAGAATAAGCTGCTAAGAGTTTAAGCAGAGGACACAGTTCATTAGTTCATAATATCTGAAGCTGTTTCTCATGTCTTGCTTGAAACACAGAGAGGAAAAACAGAAAATATACCTGAGAGACTATGGAAAAAATGTCACAAAATTAAAGATCAGAAATAGCAATCAAAAAATTCAAACTAAAAGCCTATGTCCAAAAATACTTGCAAGAAGCAGAAAGATGATAAAAGAGATAAGGACCACAAGGAATCTCAAAATCAAAAGCAGAATTAAAAAATATTTTGAGCAGGGGGGCCATCAGGTGAGAAATTGGGGATCAACAGAGGTGAGGCTTAGAACCTCACCCCCCGTTTTGAGAGAAATCTTCTGCATCCATGGATGTTTTGTTGCCCTTGTCTAGCTTGGATTAATACTTAGTCTAGAGGCACACACCTGATCATCTACATTTGCTTTCTTACAGCACTAAACTATGTTTTCTACCTTTATTTTGCATCTACCTACCACTTCAGCATTTTACTAAAAATAATAATAATAATAAGGGAGAAATGTGGGATTCCCGTATAAATCAAATATAAAAATCAAACGAATATTCATATTTGACCTGATTGTTTATAGTTCATGATGCGTGATCAAAACCGAAAGTTTCTGTGATGACTGCCCTTGTACTGTTCACCATGTAAGAACTTATTCACTATGTAAGAATCTGTTCACCATGTAAGAACTTGTTCGTTGTGCTTCAGAAGATCGGAGACTGATGAGAATTAGGCTTGGGGTGGATTAATGATTGTGCAATGAGTCCCCTGTACAGAATTTTACTGTTGTTAACTGTTAACAACCATTTGATCAATAAATATGAGAGATGCCCTCTCAAAAAAAAAAAAATATTTTGAGAACCTAAAGAAAATTGATGGGCAGAAAACTCAAGCAGTGATAGATAATAAAAATTATAAGCTGTGAACAGCATCATTAACAGATTTCAGATTCATCAGTGGTTTTTTCTCCACCCTGAGAGCCCACAGAACATTTATAACAATTGGCCATCTATGTTAAATCACAAAGGCCCAATAAGTAGAAACAGCAAATGTCACATTCTCCGAATACGTGCAGTAAACTAGGAATTTAAAAAAACCTAACCCACTCTAAGATCTTCTAGTAGGAGTGTTAACTAATTTAGCTATGTCAAAATTTAAGCAGTGAAACCCTTTGACATGATTCTAACATTTTACTTCTATGGATTTAATTTACGGAAATAACTGGACAAGTACATACATAAGACATTTGAGGACACTGTTCCTAGCAAAGTAATTTTGTGAAAAATTAGGACCAATCTAAATGTTAACCAGTAAGGCATTGATTAAATAAATTAAGGAATACCCGTCTTATATAATACTATGCCTGTTGGTGTAAATCTGTATTTACTGACAGCTGGTTTTTTTTTCTAAAGCTGAAAGTCAAAGAGTAGAACTTTCAAAGGTGTATTTACTTGAGTTCTCATCACAGCATTAAAGAAAGTAAAAATAAACTACAATAATAGGCACTTGATAAATGGTAGCATGTACACTGTACTAAATGTTTTAACTTACTGACTCCAGTTTTCCTCATGTCTTGTCTCCTCCTCCTCCTCCCCGCTGAGTCAGGCTTCATTTGCATACTTTCTTCCCATCACTTGTATAGCTCTCTGTACCTCCTGGTAGAGTTCCCCAAACTCTTCAAGATTTCATTTCCTCCTCTGCAAAGCTAACTCCCCCGATTAGATAATTTTTCTTTCCTCTGGGTTTTTAAGACCCTCTGTCTCTCCTACTTAGACCACTGGTTTTCAAATGTTACTGTAAAAAATTTTATCTTCCTAAAGTTGGATGTAAGGGCAAAAAAAGTGGCATGAAAAAAGGACATAAAAAAGGAAGACTTGATTATCAGCAGTTCTTGGTAAAAGCTACATCGCAAGATTTCTTCCTCAACAATCCCAGGCTGCAACCCAATCAAGGTATGTGAAAACATGATTTCCCTTTCTGTAAAGCAGAGAAGGTGACAATCAGGAACCAGAAGACACCAGCTACATGAAGTGACAAAGAAATGAAACACATACACGTTTTAACTTTCTTCCTTCAAGCTTCTTAACAGTACAAAACAGAATTAACAGAACATTAGAGGTAACTGGAAAGCAACCAGCCTTTTTTTAAATTAAGATATTATTGATATACCCTCTTCTGAAGGTTTCACATGAAAAATCAATGTGGTTACTACATTTACCCAGATTATCAAGTCCCTACCCCCCATTGCAGTCACTGTCCATCAGTGCAGTAAGATGCCACAGATTCACTAGTTGCCTTCTCCGTGCTACAATGTCTTCCCCATGACCGCTCACACCATGTGTACTAAACATAATACCCCTGAATCCCCTTCTCCTTCCCTCCCTACCCACCCTCCCACACCCCTCCCCTTTGGTAACTGCTAGTCCCTTCTTGGAGTGTGTGAGTCTGCAGCAGTTTTGTTCCTTCAGTTTTGCTTCGTTGTTATACTTCACAAAGGAGGGAAATCATTTGGCACTTGTCTTTTTCTGTCTGGCTTATTTCACCAAGCATTATGTCCTCCAGCTCCATCCATGTTGTTGCAAATGGTAGGATTCTTTGTTATGGCTGAATAGTATTCTATTGTGTATATGTACCACATCTTATTTATCCATTCATCTACTGATGGACACTTAGGCTGCTTTAATATCTTGGCTATTGGTAATAGTGCTGCGATAGCAACCAGCTTTTTTTAAACAGATGAATAAATTGAGAGCTAAAAAGATTAATTTCCTGAAAGTCACGCAGAAAACAGACTGAATAAGGCCTGGACTTCCAAACTGCGAGTCCAGTAAATATGCAGTTTTCCAGTAACTTTACTATTCAAAATTTATGAGGTTATTGTGATATTTCTAAATGATATATTCAATTCAATTTCCACCACTTACCTTAATGGCAAACTGTAAAGAAATAATGTTTCAGTTTTCGGTAGGAGGAGATAAAATCCTTAACACTGTTTATGTTTTACCTATATCTAAAAGCTCTGGACTAAAGTACTCTGTTCATTATTAAGTAGAAACAATGATTATATGCACAGCATTCAAGCAGATATAATAATTTTGTTTAAAATGGTAACAAGCAAAAACAAAATGGTGACTAAATTCCATATAAACATTACAGAACTTAAAAAATCTAACAGATACCTCAAAACAAATGCTGGGCATAGAAGCCACAGGGCATAAATCTGCAAAAGAAGTAAAAAGCTAACCTTTTCAAACAATATGGCTTCTCTCTCACCAACTTTACATCTCCCTGTATGGCCCCGGAAGATGACTGGTTAGCCAGAGACGGGTAAGATTCCTCAAGGGAGGAACAACCTAAGACATGCACAGTCGCGGGGGGGCCATCAGGTGAGAAATTGGGGATCAACAGTGGTGAGGCTTAGAACCTCACCCCCCCCTGTTTTGAGAGAAATCTTCTGCATCCGTGGATGTTTTAATGCCCTTGTCTAGCTTGGATAAACACATAGTCTACAGGCACACACCTGATCATTGACATTTGCTCTCTTACAACACTAAACTATGTTTTCTACCTTTATCTTGCATCTACCTACCACTTCAGCATTTTATTAAAAATAATAATAATAATAATAAAGGGAGAAATGTGGGATTCACATATAAGTATAAAAATCAAATGAATATTCATATTTGATCTGATTGTTTATAGTTCATAATGAGTGATCAAAACCGAAAGTTTTTGTGATGACTGCCCTTGTACTGTTCACCATGTAAGAACTTATTCACTATGTAAGAATTTGTTCACCATGTAAGAACTTGTTCGTTATGCTTCAGAAGATTGGAGACTGACGAGAATTAGACTGGGGGTGGATTAATGATTGTGCATTGAGCATTGACCCCCCTATACAGAATTTTATTGTTGTTAACAACCATTTGATCAATAAATATGAGAGATGCCCTCTCAAAAAAAAAAAAGTATTAGAAATCTAATCAAAGATTTACGAAGTGAAATACACAGCTGTTATGTCAGAAAAAAAAAATTTAACAGTGTGGTAGTGCTGCAGCTTTCAGTTTGTTCTCTAGTAACACTCTATTACTACTCTTCTAACGGAATCAATTTATTACTTCTTTATTTCATTGACTTTGAGAAGTATATTTTTCCTATTTAGCATCTTTTAAAAAACAAATCAGTTGATAATATGGGTAAATGTAGTAATCACATTGTTTTTTCATGTGAAACCTTCATAAGAGTGTATATCAGTCATACCTTAATAAAAAATTTTTTTTAATTGGCCTTCTTTGTTTATCATCCCAGTGACTGGCACATCATCGCTCCAGAACAAGAGTCATCTTTGATACCTCTCACTCCAGGCTACCTCTCCTTCCCCCCAAAGGTGTAACCCATCACCAACAATTGCTAAATTTATCTCCCAAAAGTCTCTTAAACCTGCCGTTATTCTCTACTTCTACTACTGCCTTTGTATTCCAAACTCTTATTATCTCTTACCTGGACAATTCCAACAGCTCCCCCAAATGGTTTTCCCACATCTATTCCCCTGTTTTTCCACAATGATTATAACTGATCTTTATCATGGCTTGCCACCCCACTCCAGGGTCTATGCCACCTTCTCTTTGGTCTTTGAGGTTAGGAGCTTTGGTCTTCTTAATAAATTTTCTCTCCTACTACCAGACCACTGAACATGCTATTCCCATATCTTTAAAGCTCTTCCTAAATAAATCTTATCATTGATATCTCAGTTCAAAGTTATTTCCTCATGGAAACCTTCCTTCCCTGATCCGACGAGATCCCTCTCGTACCATATTACTTTCCTTCACAGCACTAGCTGTGATTTTTTATGTGTTGTTCATAGATTAATACAGCCTTCAACTCTTGCCTGCAATATCCATGAGAGCAATGAATTAAATTCCCAGCACCAGGCAAAGTGCCTGCATAGAGCAGGTGCTCAAGTATTTGTCAAATGTGCAAATATTAAGTCTACAGTAACTAACATGATCTCTACCTATAGCTCACATACCTATAGCTCACAATATCTCAAATTTCTTCAATTCAGCATTTTATTAATCTTGATCAGTATCAACATCCAAATCAGTCTTAGGTCTTTATTTTCATTTATCCGTATCATGAAAGCAAAGGTTGAGTTTGTATAAATTTAAATAAAAATCTATTACTATAGAGCTTGCTTCATTTACCTCTTCAAAATCCATGTAGTAGTTGGTTGTCCTAAAATTATAGCAGTGGATTCTTAAATTAACAAAAATTGGAAAATTCTGCTATGTTCTGCTTATGTTTTGAAATCTTAACTTTATCTACTATTCTTAGTAAATCAATTGTCAAACGCTCAAGTAAGTGCTAACTATAAAGAGCTGTAGCCAATAGTCTCTTTAAATCAACAACTGATTAAATGCTGTAGGTCTGGTAACATGTTAAATCATATATATGGAGAAAATAAAGCATGAATACGAACATCATGAGAAATAGTACCTATCAGAATATATTTATAGATAAAATACATTTTCACATAAAAATCAAAAGGAAAATGTGACAAGGGAACTTTATACTCTAATTGGAGAATTTCCTTTTTTATGTTCAATATTTAAACAGTTAATACTTAAATTAATATTTTAGTATTTATATTAAACATAAAACAATATTTAACCAAGCGGAAAAGATTTTTCCCAAAATATGAAATCAGCGCCATCAAATTTACATAATCCTACTGCTCAATCAACATAATAAGCCAAAGACTCAGGTGCATAAAGTAATACCGTACATTTCTGTAGGTTTATAAGGGGCCATACTGTCTTGTTCACTACAGTAATATTTAGGCCCTGGCACAAGCAGGTACTGAATGAATATTTACTGAAAAAAAATACATGAATATAGAATAGGAAAGTTTGTTTTAAGCTATTTTGCATACTTGATCTCTCCCGCTTCGATTCCGTTTGTGTATTGCTATTTTATCCTATTAGCAATTACAAAAGTGGTACAATTAACAGATAATATATTAAGTTAAAGTTAAAAAGAAAACTACTTATATAAATATGTAATAATAAGGAACAAAAGCATTTGAAAGGTAAAAATAGTCTCTCTCCTTTGTTAACAGTGGTAATTAATGAAAAATATTATATAGCACTGACGTTTCAAATGGAATTAATTTTTTTCACATATTTATCCTCAATTGTTGTAGCTGCTTCTCCTTTCTCAAACAAACGTGCAAATGAATGTCCAAGAAATTGTACCGAAATTAGAAGATTAATATTCACTTTACTATTTACATATTAATCTCTGGGAGAAAAGTAGCACACAACAAGCTAAATTTACCTGCATTTGGTAGGGCACATTAATAGTTATTTCCCATCTATAGATAAAAAACAAAACAAAACTGAAGCATTTTTGCATGTAACATGCTCAGAGTTACTGCAAAAGAAAACTTACTAGACTTTTGGGACAAGTCTGTTCTTAAAGCAAAAAAACCAACAAGAAGAAGAAAAAATGTTATTAAGTATCAAAAGTTCCAAGGAAGTACTACTTAAGACTTTTTTAAAAGTTTAATTTGAAGGACTGAATGCCATTCCTGACATTTGTTTACACATTTTAAAAACTCTGTTATGCATATCTTCAGTGGCAGATACACTTGTTAAATTATTTTGACAAGTCTTCCCATATAAGCAACTATAAAAATCATTTTGGAAAAGCACCAATGAAACCAAGCAATACGTAAGTAGGAAATAGAAAAAACTACATTTGGAAACTGCAGTCTTTTTTTAACTACTTAAATGAAAAGTATTACACTTAATCCTTAACAGTTCTTATAAATTGGTAAAATGACTACCACCTTCTAATTAAAAAATACATATCTGGGGGAAAAAAGTCAGCAGGGACAAGCCATAACCCCTATTAACAGCCTTAAATGAAAGATGGTATGTGCTGGGCATACAGTTAACAGTACAGGGAGACGGGGAGGGTTTTTTGTGTGTTTTTAAATCAGGAAGGAATTGCAAGGTTTTCAGTTTTCACTCCAAAAACAAAGTCTCACCATCTTACTTTCTGACTCTCTTTAAAGGTCACTTAAATTGATTTTCTTTTTTTAATTTTAAAGATGTGCTTAGCCTTTAAAGATCAAACTAAAAAATTAGCTGGATAAGTGGAAAATATAAACTTTAGTACACTTAATACATGAAGTTTGAAAAACCTCATTTTCAAAGTATTATGGCCAACACCAATCAATATTCCTAAGTATCAGGGATCATAAGATTTACTAATCTGGCCATCCTAGAATGAAACAGAAGTCATCTTCTGCAATGCAGGATTCTAATTTCCGAATTTTACAATTTTGTTTTTCTGTTTTTAAATCTCAGCCTTTCAAACCTTTCCAACACCACTTACGTTAGTACATGCATTATTGCTCTGCTAATATTTGACTAGGCAACAATAAAATGACTTACAAAGCAATGTTGAAATTTGCCAGGGGTTTTGTTTTTTCTGTTTCTCTGAATGCACAAGATATTTCAAAGGTAGAAAGAGATGCCAGGGAAGGTAGCCCCTGGTAGGGGGTTATAGCGAGAATAGGGAGCACATCCAGTTGTCTGGGAACGAACGCTGTCAGGGCACTTTTCAAAGACACTTTGGAAATTGCCAACTGAAAACGGCCTCTTTGGACCTCTCCACGGCCTCCATCTGTCTGAATTCCCCACTCCCTTAACAGTCACCCCGGCAGGTCCCGAAGAAAACTGCATCTGTCGCTCCCGGGTCCCCTCCAACGACCCGAATTAACCTTCGCCTCGCGCGGCAGCGAAGCCACCTGGCATAACCCTGGGTAACGGGAGAGCAAGAGTGAATTGGGTGACGAATGCCGGAGCTCCTCCGCCAACGCTGCGCCGAGTCATGCCCACCTCCGCAGCCACCGGAGCGGCCCCGGCGTGACTGCCGAATCGGTCCTCCGCACCGACAAAGGTCCCCACGTCTTCGCTTTTCAATGTTTAACCTTCCTGTGTCCTTCTTCCCCATTCCCACCATTCTAATGGCCAAAAAAGAGCAGTGAGCGGTTGTGCTCGAAGGCACGGCAGGCGGCCTGGGCGTCCCGGGGAAAGGCACAGGAGAAGACAGACATCGGAAGGCTGCTGGCGCCGTCCTTCCGGGCCGGGGTAGGGTCAGCCCGCGAGGCCGCGAGGCCGGGGCCTCGCGTAGAGACGGGGCACGAGTAAGGGCGCGGCTGCGCGGCCGGGGCCCAGCACACATACTCACCAAATCTGGAACTTGAGCAGCGGCCCCGTAGCGTACTGCATCTTTAATCTCTTGCTAGGCATGCCGCCCAGGTTGGCCGAGGCATCGCTCCGGATCATCGCCGACGCCGCCACTAGGAGAAGTAGCAGAAGCCTCATCTTAGTAGAGCCAGCCACTTCGGCCGCCCTCAGACCGAGACTGCAGCCAGTGGCAGGCCGAGCGGGAGCCGCGAGCCGCTCCCCACTGCGCAGGCGCGATCCTCCAAAGTCCGGGAGGGAAGCAGGAATGCGCCTGCGCAGCCCGGCTCCTGCGCACGCTCGGAGAGGCAGACCGGACCTGTTTCACTGTCCTAACCCACCATGTTGGGTGTGTGTAGAGACCGGAGATAGAATGAGAACTGCAGGGAGGGAACGAGGCAGCTGGTGGAATATCAGAGGATCCGATTAATTATAGCTTCGGGTATATATGTGGGTACTACGCACAGTGTGGTTTATTTCAGGCATTTATATGCCTGAGACACTTAGGAATATTATTTAATAGCCTTGATTCAGGTGTGGAAAATAGGAGAGCCCCCTGCTTTACTCTTTTTTTAAAAAATTTATTTATGTATTTATTATTAAGGTATGATTGTTATACACTCTTATGAAGGTTTCACATGAAAAAACAATGTGGTTACTACATTCACCCATATTATCAAGTCCCTACCCATACCCCAATGCAGTCACTGTTCATCAGTGCAGCAAGTTGCCAGAGATCCACTATGTCCATTCTCTGTGCTACACTGTTCTCCCCGTGATCCCCCACACCATGTGTACTAAACATAATACCCCTCAGTCCCCTTCTCCCTCCCTCCACACCCACCCTCCCACACCCCTCCCCTTTGGTAACCATTGCTTTACTCTTTTAGGGTGCCATGCTGTGGCCTTTCCTTTGATCTTACAATTATTGTTGTAAAGACCTTTGGAAAATTTCAATTATATAACAGAATCGAATAAATTACCTTACTCATTAACGACCTTTAACAATATACTGGCATTCTGACAATCTTGACTGCCTATAGCTCTAACTGCTTCTCCCTGAAGGCAAGCGAGGATCAGACATGTAATTTCATCTGTACATTTAAGCATGTATCTTTAAGAAATAACTATTCTTTTAAAAAAAAAAACCCAATGCCATTATTCCATCTTAAATAAAAACAGTAGCTGCTTAATATCAAATATCCAGTGTTCAAATTTCACCTATCTTAATAAACATTTTTGTATTGTTTGTTCAGATCAAGACCAAAATAAAATTAATCCATTGCCATTGATTGGTATGTCTTTTAGGTCCTGTCAAAGTCTTTAAGACCAAAAATACACCGGGAAATTAAATTCAATTATTCATTTGCAGCTAAAGGGAACACTAATGACTGGGAACCAAAGGGAGCCTGAGTTATCCTCTATGATAATATCTGTGTTTTGAGTGGATGATTTGGGGAAGGGAATGAAGGAAGTCAATGGGAAATTTGGTCATATTTTTTAAATAAAGTCTCAGTATTAATAAATATTGGTCATTCTAGGTCATTCAGCCTAAGTACTGCAATTATGAAATACATCAGGATTTTGAGAAAATGTTGTCTAGATAAATGTAAACTGATAATTCTTCATACACAATAGGTTGAATGTAGCACATGAATCAAAAATTTTGTCCTAATTTAAGGATGCAGTTTAAGTCTGAAAACATTTCACAACTGTTAATTTCATTTAACTTAGAGTTTAAGTGACTAAAACAAATTTTATATATCTTAGGACAAAAGGAGCTGCAAAACCAAAATCTTAAAACTGTTTTCAAAAATCACATTGATGTTGATAATAATCTTGTTTGTATTATTATCCTAAGACTCTTGCATGTAATGTGAGATAAAGCAAATGACTGATTATATTGGTGCCTATGGAAATAGGACTTTTGGGGTAGAAGAAAAGAAACAGATTTTACTTAATGTGATAAATACATCATGAGAGGTGGAGACAACTTCAGGGTTATAAGAATTGTTTTAATAAAAATCTGTTGAAGTTCTTTGCAATAATAGAGGAGAAATATCATATTTCAATCGAATTTGATAAAATTCAACTCATTCATTATAAAACTCATCAAAATTGGAAGGAAATTCCCTTAACCTGATAAAACGTATGTAAGAAAGGACAAACATCATACTTAATTTGAAATATTAGAATCCTAAGAAATTCCCATTTCAGTCATAAACAGGTCAAGTATATCCACGCTCACTGCTTCTCTTCAGCATTGTGCCAAACTGTACAATTGCACACTGTACTTAACAAATTTGCTAAGATAAGAAAAAGAATTAAAATGTGTATGGAATGCAAACAAAGAAAAACTGCCTTTGTTTGCAAACAATATACTTATATACATAGAAAACCAAAAGGAATCTATAAACTTTTAGTACAGAAAGGTTGCTGGATACAAGCTCAATTTACAAATGTCAATAGTTATCTTTCATCAACAGAGAAAATTTTTTAAAGTATCCCTTAATATTTCTTAGAATAAATCTAAACTGAAACGTGCAAAGCCTTTACAAGAAAAATAAAACCTTTCTACCCACTCTCTAAGGCCAATTCAGTTTCTGCAATGAAGTCTACCCTCGGGCCTCCCTGTGCTGTGGCCCTGAAGCTCTCAACACTGACCTCCCTATTTAGTCAACATATTTCATCAGTTATTATTATTATATATATATTATTAATATTATAACTGATTAGTAATCAGTTATCACTCTGCCAGTCTTCTCTTAGCTGAGCTTGGCAAGGGCAGGACTCATTCATCTTTGTAGCCTAAGTGACCATGGAGCTCTTTCAATTGTAACAGTAAGAACACAATGAGAATAAAATAAGAAAAAATACTATCAGCTGCTGTTTATTAAATATCTACTATACATAAGGTACTGTTAAGGGCTTTACCTATATTATTTTTTTAATTACTGAAACAGAGCAAGTATTTTTGAATGCATGCATGTCAAAGGTGATTAAGATTTTGAATAGTGAGGAAGAGAGAATGCAAGCAAAGGCCAGGAGAAGGGTTACTGCATGACTACTGTGCTGGAGGGGAGGTTCTTCTAGATGAATGTAAACCAGATTTGGAGTGTAGACAGAGCAGATTGTGGAATGTAGGTGGGGCAGATTGTCTTCTACGCCAGGCTAAACAATTTAATTTTATTTTTTGCTATAGATAATAGGAGCTATTGAAGATAGGTGGCATTATCAAAGCACCCTCTTAGGAATACTGATGTGCTGTGTGCATAAAGATCGAAGTAAAGAGTGTCTAAAAGTAGGGAGTCATATATAGAAGGCAGACAATTACCACAGAACTGTCATTGTAAACCACTTGGCATAATGGAAAACCAGGACACAAGGAATAGACTTGGTGGGTTCTTGAAGAAAAACTTAAAAATCACTACAGAGTAAGAAAATATTTCAAATGGGACCAATAAGATGTGCAAAGGTAGGTGTGTGGGAATCTCATTTAACCTGGAAGGTTTCCAATATTGGGGCTCAGATGCATGGCAGATAGATATATACTTAACCGGAGGTGGGGCAACACAGAATGAATGCTTCTGGGAAAATGCATTTTAAGAGAAGAAGCCAACAGTAAGAGCAAGAGAACACTGCTCTCTGGGAGGAAAATAATTCCAACTCCAGTAATGTGACTGGCACTTAGATTGCACCCCTATCCCAATTCAACTAGACTAAAAAAAATGACAAGTCTAAAAGTCTAAAAATTCAGCACAATACTGGAACCCCAGAAGCACAGCTTTCAAAAACTCTCCCCTAAAAAAAGAATGTAATGCAAAGATAAGAGACATTCTTTATCTTATCCTGAAACATAAGCTATGGAGGGTGAGGATTAAATGGATCTGCATGTAGGACCAGTGATTTAGTGCTATAAGAGCTGACATAGTAATATTATGCCATTTATTCTCAAAGGCTAGTAGTTTGGTCCAAAAATCAACTTAAAAATTTTCCTGAGGGCAGAGCCAGGATGGCGGAATGAGTAGAGCAGCAAAAATCTCCTCCCAAAACCACATATATCAATGAAAATATAACAAAGACAACACTTCCTAAAATAGAGACCAGAGGAAACAGGACAACATCCAGACCACATCCACACCTGCGAGAACCCAGCGCATCGCAAAGGGGGTAATATACAAACACCAGGCGGGTGGGTCCCGAGTGCCCCTCCCCCCAGCTCCCGGCGGTAGGAGAGAGGTCTGAGCGGGAGGGAGGAGGAGGCCAGGACTGCTGAACAACCAGCCACAGCAATCTGGACCAGAGCGCAGACACAGTGCATGCACGGGGCCCTGGATACTAGGGAAACAGGGCAGCAAGAACAGTGAGCGGGTACTGGAGGCAGGCGCTGGAGGACAAAAGAAAAGTGAGTGGCCATCTTTTTTGTTGTTGTTGTTGTTGTTGTTTTGTTGCTGTGAGTGCTTTTTGGAAGTCTTAAAGGGACAGGGACCCCAATACTAGGGAAACAGGGCAGCAAGTCTGGTGACCGAGTGCCCAAGACTGGCGCTGGAGAATAAAGACAATCAACCTTTTTTTTTTTTTTTTGTGGTCATTGTTTTGTTTTGGCGGGTGCTTCTTGGAAGTTTTAAAGGGGCAGGGCGGGACACCTAGTCCAGAGGTAGGGAATCCCGGGATCTCTGGGCACTCTAATCCTCTGGGCTGCAGGGAGCACGGAGGCCACTTATGGAGATAAATAGCCTCCCGGTCACTCCCCCTCCAATGCAACTCCATCACTTTGGAGAAGCAGCCCGAGCCAGGCCACACCTACAGCAACAGCGGAGATAAACTCCATAGCAGACAGGCAGGAAGCAGAAGCCCTGTCCACACGCAGCTACCCAGCACAAGCCACTAGAGGTCGCTATTCTCCCAGGAGAGGAAGGCCACAAACCAGCAAGAAGGGAAGTTCTTCCAGCCGACACTAGTCTCAGCTCTGCAAACTAATCCTATCACCATGAAAAGACAAAATTACAGGCAAAGCAAGATCACAGAGACACCAGAGAAGGAGACAGACCTAACCAGTCTTCCTGACAAAGAATTCAAAATAAAAATCATAAACATGCTGACAGAGATGCAGAGAAATACGCAAGAGAAATGGGATGAAGTCCGGAGGGAGATCACAGATGCCAGAAAGGAGATCACAGAAATGAAACAAACTCTGGAAGGATTTATAAGCAGAATGGATAAGATGCAAGAGGCCATTGATGGAATTGAAACCAGAGAACAGGAAAGCATAGAAGCTGACATAGAGAGAGATAAAAGGATCTCCAGGAATGAAAAAATATTAAGAGAACTGTGTGACCAATCCAAAAGGAACAATATCTGTATTATAGGGGTACCAGAAGAAGAAGAGAGAGGGAAAGGGACGGAAAGTATCTTGGAAGAAATAATTGCTGAAAACTTCCCCAAACTGGGGGAGGAAATAATCGAACAGACCATGGAAATACACAGAACCCCCAACAGAAAGGATCCAAGGAGGACAACACCAAGACACATAATAATCAAAATGGCAAGATCAAGGACAAGGAAAGAGGTTTTAAAGGCAGCTAGAGAGAAAAAGATCACCTATAAAGGAAAACCCATCAGACTAACATCAGACTTCTCAACAGAAACCCTACAGGACAGAAGAGAATGGCATGATATATTTAATGCAATGAAACAGAAGGGCCTTGAACCAAGGATACTGTATCCAGCATGACTATCATTTAAATATGATGGTGGGATTAAACAATTCCCAGACAAGCAAAAGCTGAGGGAATTTGCTTCCCACAAACCACCTCTACAGGGCATCTTACAGGGACTGCTCTAGATGGGAGCACTCCTAGAAAGAGCACAGAAAAAAACACCCAACATATGAAGAATGGAGGAGGAGGAATAAGAAGGGAGAGAAGAAAAGAATCTCCAGACAGTGTATATAACAGCTCAATAAGTGAGCTAAGTTAGACGGTAAGATACTAAAGAGGCTAACCTTGAACCTTTGGTAACCACGAATTTAAAGCCTGAAATGGCAATAAGTACATATCTTTCAATAGTCACCCTAAATGTAAATGGACTGAATGCACCAATCAAAAGACACAGAGTAACAGAACAGATAAAAAAGCAAGACCCATCTATATGCTGCTTACAAGAAACTCACCTCAAACCCAAAGACATGCACAGACTAAAAGTCAAGGGATGGAAAAACATATTTCAGGCAAACAACAGAGAGAAGAAAGCACGGGTTGCAGTACTAATATCAGACAAAATAGACTTCAAAACAAAGAAAGTAACAAGAGATAAAGAAGGACACCACATAATGATAAAGGGCTCAGTCCAACAAGAGGATATAACCATTCTAAATGTATATGCACCCAACACAGGAGCACCAGCATATGTGAAAAAAATACTAACAGAACTAAAAGGGGAAATAGACTGCAATGCATTCATTTTAGGAGACTTCAACACACCACTCACCCCAAAGGATAGATCCACCGGGCAGAAAATCAGTAAGGACACGGAAGCACTAAACAACACAGTAGAGCAGATGGACCTAATAGACATCTATAGAACTCTACATCCAAAAGTAACAGGATATACATTCTTCTCAAGTGCACATGGAACATTCTCCAGAATAGACCACATACTAGCCCACAAAAAGAGCCTCAGCAAAATCCAAAATATTGAAATTCTACCAACCAATTTTTCAGACCACAAAAGTATAAAAGTAGAAATAAATTCTACAAAGAAAACAGAAAGGCTCACAAACACATGGAGGCTTAACAACATGCTCCTAAATATTCAATGGATCAACGAACAAATTAAAATAGAGATCAAGGAATATATAGAAACAAATGACAACAACAACACAAAGCCCCAACTACTGTGGGACGCAGTGAAAGCAGTCCTAAGAGGAAAGTATACAGTGATCCAGGCACACTTGAAGAAGGTAGAACAATCCCAAATGAATAGTCTAACATCACAATTATCGAAATTGGAAAAAGAAGAACAAACGAGGCCTAAAGTCAGCAGAGGGAGGGACATAATAAAGATCAGAGAAGAAATAAACAAAATTGAGAAGAATAAAACAATAGCAAAAATCAATGAAACCAAGAGCTGGTTCTTTGAGAAAATAAACAAAATAGATAAGCCTCTAGCCAAACTTATTAAGAGAAAAAGAGAATCAACACAAATCAACAGAATCAGAAATGAGAATGGAAAAATCATGACAGACTCCACAGAAATACAAAGAATTATTAAAGACTACTATGAAAACCTATATGCCAACAAGCTGGAAAATACAGAAGAAATGGACAACTTCCTAGAAATATACAACCTTCCAAGACTGACCAAGGAAGAAACACAAAAGTTAAGCAAACCAATTACGAGCAAAGAAATTGAAACAGTAATCAAAAAACTACCCAAGAACAAAACTCCAGGCAGGACGGATTTACCTTGGAATTTTATCAGACACACAGAGAAGACTAATACCCATTCTCCTTAAAGTTTTCTAAAAAATAGAAGAGGAGGGGATACTCCCAAACTCATTCTATGAAGCCAACATCACCCTAATACCAAAACCAGGCAAAGACTCCACCAAAAAAGAAAATTACAGACCAATATCCCTGATGAATGTAGATGCAAAAATACTTAATAAAATATTAGCAAACGGAATTCAAAAGTATATCAAAAGGATCATACACCATGACCAAGTGGGATCCATCCCAGGGATGCAAGGATGGTACAACATTCGAAAATCCATCAACATCATCCACCACATCAACAAAAAGAAAGACAAAAACCACATGATCATTTCCATAGATGCTGAAAAAGCATTTGGACAAAATTCAACATCCATTCATGATAAAAACTCTCAGCAAAATGGGAATAGAGGGCAAGTACCTCAACATAATAAAGGCCATATATCATAAACCCACAGCCAACATTATACTGAACAGCGAGAAGCTGAAAGCTGTTCCTCTGAGATTGGGAACTAGACAGGGATGCCCACTCTCCCCACTGCTATTTAACATAGTACTGGAGGTCCTAGCCACAGCAATCAGACAAAACAAAGAAATACAAGGAAACCAGATTGGTAAAGGAGAAGTTAAACTGTCACTATTTGCAGATGACATGATATTGTCCATAAAAAACCCTAAAGACTCCACCCCAAAACTACTAGAACTGATATCAGAATACAGCAAAGTTGCAGGATACAAAATTAACACACAGAAATCTGTAGCCTTCCTATACACTAACAATGAACCAATAGAAATAGAAATCAGGAAAACAATTCCATTCACAATTGCATCAAAAAGAATAAAATACCTAGGAATAAATCTAACCAAAGAAGTGAATGACCTATACTCTGAAAACTACAAGTCACTCTTAAGAGAAATTAAAGGGGACACTAACAAATGGAAACTCATTCCATGCTCGTGGCTAGAAAGAATCAATATCGTCAAAATGGCCATCCTGCCCAAAGCAATATACAGATTTGATGCAATCCCTATCAAATTACCAACAACATTCTTCAATGAACTGGAACAAATAATTCAAAAATTTACATGGAAACACCAAAGACCCCGAATAGCCAAAGCAATCCTGAGAAAGAAGAATAAAGTAGGGGGGATCTCACTCCCCAACTTCAAGCTCTACTATAAAGCCATAGTAATCGAGACAATTTGGTACTGGCACAAGAACAGAGCCACAGACCAGTGGAAGAGACTAGAGACCCCAGACATTAACCCAAACATATATGGTCAATTAATATTTGATAAAGGAACCATGGACATACAATGGCAAAATGACAGTCTCTTCAACAGATGGTGCTGGCAAAACTGGACAGCTACATGTAGGAGAATGAAACTGGACCATTGTCTAACCCCATATACAAAGGTAAACTCAAAATGGATCAAAGACCTGAATGTAAGTCACGAAACCATTAAACTCTTGGAAAAAAACATAGGCAAAAACCTCTTAGACATAAACATGAGTGATCTCTTCTTGAACATATCTCCCCGGGCAAGGAAAACAACAGCAAAAATGAGCAAGTGGGACTACATTAAGCTGAAAAGCTTCTGTACAGCAAAGGACACCATCATTAGAACAAAAAGGAACCCTACAGTATGGGAGAATATATTTGTAAATGACAGATCTGATAAAGGCTTGATGTCCAAAATATATAAAGAGCTCACACACCTCAACAAACAAAAAACAAATAATCCAATTAAAAAATGGGCAGAGGAACTGAACAGACAGTTCTCCAAAAAAGAAATACAGATGGCCAACAGACACATGAAAAGATGCTCCACATTGCTAATTATCAGAGAAATGCAAATTAAAACTACAATGAGGTATCACCTCACACCAGTAAGGATAGCTGCCATCCAAAAGACAAACAACAACAAATGTTGGTGAGGCTGTGGAGAAAGGGGAACCCTCCTACACTGCTGGTGGGAATGTAAATTAGTTCAACCATTGTGGAAAGCAGTATGGAGGTTCATCAAAATGCTCAAAACAGACCTACCATTTGACCCAGGAATTCCACTCCTAGGAATTTACCCTAAGAACGCAGCAATCAAGTTTGAGAAAGACAGATGCACCCCTATGTTTATCGCAGCACTATTTACAATAGCCAAGAATTGGAAGCAACCTAAATGTCCATCTGTAGATGAATGGATAAAGAAGATGTGGTACATATACACAATGGAATACTACTCAGCCATAAGAAGAGGGCAAATCCTACCATTTGCAGCAACATGGATGGAGCTGGAGAGTATTATGCTCAGTGAAATAAGCCAAGCGGAGAAAGAAAAATACCAAATGATTTCACTCATCTGAGGAGTATAAGAACAAAGGAAAAACTGAAGGAACAAAACAGCAGCGGAATCACAGAACCCAAGAATGGACTAACAGGTACCAAAGGGAAAGGGACTGGGGAGGATGGGTGGGTAGGAATGGATAAGGCGTGTGGGGAGAAGAAGAGGGGTATTAAGACTAGCATGCATGGTGGGGGGCAGGGAGAAAGGGGAGGGCTGTACAAGACAGAGAAGACAAGTAGTGATTCTACAACATTTTGCTATGCTGATGGACAGTGACTGTAAAGGGGTTTATAGGGGGCACCTGGTATAGGGGAGAGCCTAGTAAACATAATATTCTTCATGTAAGTGTAGATTAAAGATAACAAAAAAAAAGAAAGGGAAGGGGGATTACTCCCTGATAGGATAAAACTAACTGTAAATCAGTGATTAATGCATGCTTTAAATATCCTTAATTTTGACCACTTAAAGGGTGTCAGATGATCGGCTATGGATGTACACTTTTCTGATAATATTCCTTTCTCTACACAATGGTATAAAGGGCATATCAAAGTGTGGGCAAAGGGTCTGTTTGTGTTTAAACAGAGGATTAAAGCCTAATTTGGCTACCCAGAAAATGAACTAAGATATGATATGAAGAAGAACTTCCAACTTCAGCACTCTCTGGAAGAGTCATACCAGAAGATGATCATCAAAAAACCTCAACAAAGATCCAGGCGATGCTGCAGTTGTAGCTGCATGCATCCGACCAGTTACTGGACTTGCCATTGGAATGAAGGAGATATCTAAGCTGGCCTGTGCATACAGTAAAACAACAAATTTGACTGGATCTATACTGTTGGAACTCAACCAAGAATTAGGAGAAGTGCAAGTTGTAGCGCTCCAAAATCTTACAACTACAGACTATTTACTGTTAAAAGAACATATGGGATGTGAACAGTTCCCAGGATTGGGTTGTTTTACTTTGTCTGATTTCTCTCAGACTGTTCAAGTACAGTTGGACAATATCCATTATATCATAGACAAATTTTCACAAATGCCTAGGGTGCCTAACTGGTTTTCTTGGCTTCAGTGGAGATACCTGGTAATTGTATATCTGCTTTGGTTATGTAACTGTATTCCTATTATATTAATGTGTGTGCGCAATTAAATTAGGAGTTTAAAACCTATACATGCTTAAGTTACTCTACAAGAAGATATGTCAAAGAAATAATCAATCTTCCCATGTTTTCTTCCATCTGCTACCTCTACAGCTTTTCTTCTTCCTTCCTAATTACAACCCTTAAATAGAATTAGTGCCTCATATCGAATTCACCGAGTATCATAACTCCTCTAAGTGGTGAAGATACCTCAAGACAAATGCTGGGCATAGAAGCCACAGGGCATAAATCTGCAAAGAAGTAAAAAGCTAAGCTTTTCAAACAATATGGCTTCTCTCTCACTTACCAACTTTACATCTCCCTGTATGGCCCCGGAAGATGACTGGTTAGCCAGAGACGGGTAAGATTCCTCAAGGAGGAACAACCTAAGACAGGCACAGTCGCAGGGGGGCCATCAGGTGAGAAATTGGGGATCAACAGAGGTGAGACTTAGAACCTCACCCCCCCTGTTTTGAGAGAAATCTTCTGCATCGATGGATGTATTATTGCCCTTGTCTAGCTTGGATTAACACATAGTCTACAGGCACACACCTGATCATCTACATTTGCTCTCTTACAAGACTAAACTATGTTTTCTACCTTTATCTGGCATCTACCTACCACTTCAGCATTTTATTAAAAAAAATAATAATAATAATAAAGGGAGAAATGTGGGATTCACATATAAGTCAAGTATAAAAATCAAATGAATATTCATATTTGACCTGATTGTTTATAGTTCATAATGAGTGATCAAAACCGAAAGTTTTTGTGATGACTACCCTTGTACTGTTCACCATGTAAGAACTTATTCACTATGTAAGAATTTGTTCACCATGTAAGAACTTGTTTGTTATGCTTCAGAAGATTGGAGACTGACGAGAATTAGGCTGGGGGTGGATTAATGATTGTGCATTGAGCATTGACCCCCCTATACAGAATTTTATTGTTGTTAACAACCATTTGATCAAGAAATATGAGAGATGCCCTCTCAAAAAAAAAAAACCCTTTAAAAAAATAAAAAAAATAAATCAATAAAATAAAATAAAATAAAATAAAGAAAGAATTTTCCTAATCTTCTAATTCAGAGAAGTAGCCTATGTCCATAAAAAGATCTGCAGAACTGTACTGGAAGAGTTTCCTTGGAGAATACAATTAATACAATTAGTAGTATGTGGTAGGGTCAGAAGACTCATCTTGGAAGCCATATTGAAAAATAGAGACTGGGTACAAAAGACAGTGGCAGGTACTACAGGTTCTTGAGCAGAGAAAAAAAGTGCTACAGGTTTCTGAGGAAGGTCATTTGGTGGGATTTGGTGCAAGACAGACTGGAAAAAAGAGACAATGGAGGCATTAGGATATAAAGGTGATTAATGATCACTGGTTTTGAAGTCTGATCCTCTTTTGCTAGCTGTGTGACTGTGAGTTTCTTCAGTTATTTGTTCATTTAATCCAAGAAAAAATCATTTATTTTTTCTATTTCTGGCAGCCATAGTTCTTGTCATTCTTAAAGAGTTTTTGTTTGGTGTAATTAACCATGATAGAAAAGTCAGTTATCTTTATTTTTTAAAATGCTTTCACATCTTTTGTCTTTTTTTATTAAATACATAGAAAATGCACAAATCTTAGTGTACAGCTCAATGAATTTTGACATGTATACACACTCATGTAACCATCACCCATATCAAGATATCAAACATTCTATTCTTCCCCTTCACCTGTTTTACCCATTCCCTTACCCCCATCCTCTGTGGCAACCACTGGTCTTTTCTGTGTTTGTAAGTCCATTTCTGCTTTGTTTGCTCATTTTTCTTTTTAGATTCCACATATAAATTGAATCACATGGGATCTTCCTTTCTCTGTCTGACTTATTTCTCTTAGCATAATACCCTCTAGGTCCATCCATGTTATCACAAATATCAAGCTTTCATTCTTTTTTTCAGGATTGAATAATATTCCATTGTATATATGTAACACATCTTTATCCATTCACCTATCAATGCACATTTAGCTTGCTTCCATATTTTGGCTATTGTAAATATCGTTCGGGTACACATAGGAATGCATTCATCTTTTTGAATTAGAGATTTGTTTTTGTTGGGTAAATTCCCAGAAGTGGAATTACTGGGTTGTACAGTATTTCAATTTTTAGTGTTTTGAGAAACCTCCATACCACTTTCCATAGCAGCCGCACCAATTTACTAAATTCCTACCAACAGTGTATGAGGGTTCCCTTTTCTCACATCTTTGCCAACACTTGTTAATTCTTGTCTTGCTGATAGTAGCCATTCTAACCAGTGTGATCTCTTATTGCAATTTTTATTTGAATTTCTCACATTGTTTTAATAAGGATTAGAGCAAATAAAATGATGTATGTAAAAAGTTCAGCCTGGTTCCTCAGAAAGTGGTAGTGAGTCATTATTGCTTGTCTAAGGTAGTAAGGAATTTGAATAAAAGATGTTAAGTATAAAGAAAATGAGACATAGTTAAGATTTTTCTAGAGGAAATATTGCCTAATTTGGTGATAACCAATGATCTAGAGAATGTTATAGGCAGAAAATTTATGTTCCCCTTCAAATTTATATACTAAAGCTCTAACCCCCAATGTGATGGTATTCGGAGTAGGGCCTTTGGGAGGTAATTAAGTTTAAATTAGGTTATGAGGGTGGGACCCCCCACATGCCCACAAAACAGAGGTCATATGAGTGCACAGCAAGATGGTGGCTGTCTGCTACCCAAGAGGGTCCTTACCAAGAACCCAGTCTGTCAGCACCTTGATCTTGGACTTTCTGGCCACAGAACTGTGAGAAATAGATGTCAATTGTTTAACCAAGTCTATGCTATTTTGTAATAGTAGCTCAACCTAAAGACAGTAAAGAAGCAATAATCATTGTTTAACTCAGGTGTTCTTCTGAATTAATTGGTCTAGGATGGGAACTGGGGATCCACATATATTTTTCCCAGGTAATTCCATGATTAGCCAAGTCTATTGTGTTAGAATTGAGGTCTCTTAGAGAACAAACGGGGGTTTTATTTGTGCACAAATCCCCAGAGAACCCAGCAAATTGCTCTGAACCTTACTTGAAGTTACTTGAATTTTTATTGCAATGAATGATAAGGGGGAAATTGGAAAGTGGTAAAAAGATAATTTGATTGTCAATATGTTAAGTTTAACTTTTGACTAGATAGTCAAGTAAACTTATTCTGGAGATAATTGGTAATACGCATGACAAAGAGACAGAATGTACACATATATATTTGGGAATCATCCAAGTGAATGTGGATAGCTAAAATTATGAAAAAATACACAAATGTAGTTAACACCTAATATTCTTGAGGCCTCAATTAAAAGCATTAGATATAAACTAGATTAATATAACCAGCTAAAATTGAATTTAAAAACAATACCTAGAAAACACAGCCTGTATGGAAAAAAAATATTTGAACCAAACATATCAAGTCAAAGGTAAGTAAGGAATAAAGTACTCCTCTTCTGGTAATATCATCTCAGTTTCTTTTCAAGGGACTAGCCAGACCCCACTGCACTCTTGGTGAAAGTGTCAATTAAGATGCCCAAAGCTTTCCCAGCCAGGGCTGTCCCTAAGCCAAACACTATGAAGCTGATTAATTCTGATGGAAGAACTGGAGGAGAGTTCCAGACTGCAAACTGCTTTATCTCCAGGGCCTCGTTCCATCTTTTCATTTGAATCTGTGAGCTATAAGAGATTTTGCCATTCTTTTTCCCCTCCACAAGTTAGAGTCCATTTCTGTTACTTACAAACTCAGTGCCATGAACCATCTTCTTTCCTTCCTTAAGCCTGGCTTAGGTTTTCAAACTGTTGGCACTCTCACCTCAGAATTGTAGAAAGACATTACTTGAAAATTTAGATACTAGACTCAGTGTCCGGGAGTCCATTACACAGATGGGATAACCCTGGCTAGCAGGTAGTTCAGGTCATCAAGCTCAGAATCAAGGCCAGACCTCAATACCAGAAGGGGCTACATCAAGAGGCTTATGATACAAGAATTTTTGTTTGGTGTAATTAACCATGATAGAAAAGTATAAAATTTATGTTCACACAAAAACCTGCACACAGATGTTTATAGCAACTTTATTTGCAATTGCTAAAACCTGGAAACAACCAAGATGTCCTTCAATAGGTGAATGGATAAACTACAGTATACCCAGACACTGGACTATTATTCAGCACTAAAAGAAAAGAGCTTTTAAACCATGAAAAGACATGGAGGAAACTTACATGCATATTATTAAGTGAAAGAAGCCAATCTGAAAAGGCCGCATACTGCATGATTCCAACCACGTGACGTTGCAGAAAAGGCACAAGTATGGACACAGTAAGATCCGTGGTTGCCAGGGGTGAGAGTAGGGACATGAATAGCTAGAACACAGAGGACTTTTAGGGCAGTGAATATATAATACTAGGTATGTGCCATTACACATTTGTCAAAATCCATGTCCAGTACCAAGAGTCAGCCCTGATGTAAACTATGGACTTTGGATGATAATGATGGGGGAGGCTATGCATGTTTGGGAACAGGGGAATATGGGAATTTTCTGTACCATCAGTTCAATTTTGCAATGAACCCAAAACTCCTCAAGAAAACTCTTTTAGAAAAAAAAATCTTCCATTCCTCAGCAGCTCCCAACCCAAATAACTGCAGTAGTCTTGTTAGTCAGCCTTTCTCCTCCAGGGGGCAAGGGATGTCTGCAGACAATGTAAAGACTCTACCAAATTCCAGTATTACCAAACTCTATATCTAAATTCCTTGAGAGTCTTTCATTACCAGTGTTTAGAATGCAAAAGTCTGCTTGAGTTTTGTGGTCCAAATGTATTCTATCATTAAGTGTCAATGGATTATCTCCATTTTTTGAATGGGGGTTGGGGAACCAGGCAAAGCCAGAGATTTCAGGTTCCTTAAGTGGGTGCCAGATACCCCTGCTGGGAAGAAGAGGGGAGAGGAGAGGATGCGAAACCAATACAGGCTGGCCACAATAAAAGGTGTCTCTGGTGATATGACAATTCTAGGATTTGACCTGTTTAGCTTCAACTGAATATAGATAAAAACTATAGTAAAAACTATAGTGCCTAGGAGTAATTTTGCCAGAGTGTAAATTAAGTGGCTCTGCTTTGACAGGTCTTCTAAGGCTTTATTTTTAAAGTCTTACAGCTGACTTTTCTTTGAAAAGAAACATAATTCCTAAGAGATTTGTGGAGGTACTCCCAAGTCACATAGTGATTTAAACTATCCCTGGGTTTTATGATAGCTATTTCCTCTTCCAAGAGCGCTCACCATCCCTTCCTTTCCAGCTCAAACTAGAAACTGAGATGGCCTCCTGGGTGTGATGACTTTGACAAAACTCCAGGCTTTTTACTCCACTTCTTTGCTTTCATTTCTCTGTTCATCTCATGTGTTATCTTTTTCTCCGTAATGCGTTTTTACCTTTCCTTCCTGCTTCCATTTTTTGCCTAATAAAAACCTCTCTTCTTTCTTTCCTGCTCTTCATTTCTTTTGTAAACACTAAATGACCTCAACTGTGGTTAAATTTAAGAATAGTGAAAATTTGTATCAAGGAAAAGAGAAGTTTATGTATATATAGTAAAGAATTAGACTAAAGCACACAAGAATAATCAAAAACATCCTTAGGAATCTCCTAAAATTTTTTTCCTTCGTTTATATCTGTTTTTAAAAATAGCATTTAAACTTTCAAAAATAATTCTCATTCTATTGCCCTACATTTCTTGTCCTGGCATCAATTTTTTAAAAATTAATTCTTAAATTGCTTTTTAAAAAAACGAATCTATACTCCGTTCTTCTACTGAAGGTTTTCATGGCCTCATCTCAGCACCAACATCCACTTATATTATTACCACTATGGGAAAAAAACATTCCATTTTGTAAACATTTGACATATAAACAAATTATTGGGCATGACTCATTTGCAGCCAGTAGATCACTAAAAGAACTTAGGAGAAAAGTAGGAATACATCTGATGTCAACATTAGAGAGAGCTAATTCAGGGAGTTTGACAAGAAAAAAATAAAGAACAGAAATCCAGGCTATTAAAGTGGCAAATTTTAAGTGAGTCAACATATTTTCCAGATATGTTTTAAAATTTCTAATTCCCAATTTCCCTCCATAGTATTCTGATCTTTGGAACCCTGTAGTGGCCATTATCAGGAATTGTGTTTGGGGTGAAATGGATAAAATTCTTTCAATTTTCAAAGTCATTTAAAAAATACATATATTACAAAATATAAAATAACCTATAGAAGTGTGCTTTAGTGACTTTCAATTTAAGATAGCAAAGTAATCACATGCATTTGCCTCTCTCCTTTCTCAGGATCTCAGAGAAATGTCAGCAAAGTGGTACAAGAAATAAATCCATGGCAAACTAGGAAGAGTGGTCTAGAAACCATAGATTGGCAACAGGAAGTAGATGGAACCATGCTGATTAGCTACTTATCATTTCCACAATACACCAGGAAAAAGGTAAAGTGAAGATAGGAGCTGGGGAAGCCCTAGAGAGGCTCCAGGAACCAAATTAATATAGGGAAGGAGTGGGCTATCAAACAGCAATCAGGTAGCTAATTAGACAGTCATCCTCCCACTCAGGGGAAGCCCTCCATGTAAACAGGTCTCTATAGACCTGTTTGTCTAATTTAGACCTGATGTCTAATTTTACTGACTCTACAGTGCTGAGCTGTCTCTGTAAAGGGGTCACCTTATTGCTGGTGCCTCTGACTGACCACTTATACGATGGAGGGATTACAGTCTCCGCAAGGACTATGTCTGTATGTCAGTTAATGGATTGTGTCTTTCTGTAGAAAATGGAAAAGCCAAGAATAAAATGCTCACTTTTGAAAAACTCATCATCTTGTTTTTTTCACATTTCACAGACTTTCAGATATCAAATTTCCTTGGAATTTATAAGTATTAATTTTTACTTGGCAGGGGGATATAAATTCAGGAAGTATTCTACTTTCACAGTTTACAATGAAGGATGAATTACTCTACCCAATGTGTGTGTATTAGGCCGGCAGAGTAAAATGTTACATGACACATAAAATTAACTAAGAAATGGACTGTGAATATTTCCATTACTATTTATGTGGAGAAAGTCCAAATGCTAGATTCTGTCTGGATTCTACGCATCCTCTATTTAGCTGCTCACCATGACAAACATGATAAACCTTAAAACTTTTTTTCTATGAGTGCCCATAATAGATACACATTAAATCCTTTTTTTCTTTTCCCATGAAGTCTCTCCTTGACTTTTAAACCATCTGGAATTTGTACACCCACCCTGTAATTAGTCCGCTGGGCTGCTGCAACAAAATACCACGGGCTGGGTGACTTAAACTATGGAAATGCATTTCCTCACAGTTCTGAGGACTGGAAGTCCAAGATTAGTGTAACAGCATAGCAAGGACCTTCTTGCTGGGTCCTCACATGGCAGGGAGAAACAAAGAGCAAGCTCTCTGGTGTCCCTTAGTACCGATGTTTAGAATAAGAAACTTTAGTTTTAAAACTTAGTACTGAGAAAATATGGAATTTAGTAGGTGTGCCAAAAGTGGAAAATATTTAGCACAAGATGCCCACAGAATTGTTGGTGCAAGTATTAAGAAAAGAGAACACTAAAATCATGTGAAATCTGTAACTATAGCAAATAGTTATGTCCATAAGGCAAGATGTAAAATATTTATATTTTAGGCTCTTTAAGGATGAACACACCCTACAACAGAAAATAAAATCACTTGGCTTTCTCACACATTTTCAGGAATGTATTAATACTGTAGGAGATGAAAAGCACAGGATAGATTTGTGATTCCCAAACTTTGCTAACACACTGGAATCACCTGGGGAATCCAAAGGACACTGTAATGATGCCTATTTTTCATCATCAGACATTACTTAGCTGGTAGGGAACTTCGGCACTGGGAGTTGTAAAAGCTCCCAGGTGATTCTCATGTGCAACAAAACTTGGGAATCACTGGGCTAAGTTATCTGGGGATAAAAAACATCGCCAAACTCTGTGTTCTAAAAGACAAAAATTTATTTCTCATTCATGCTACAAGTCCAACCGAGTCAGCAGAGAGATTTTGTTTATCATTGTCACTCAAGAGATCCACCATCTATGAGAGTGCTATCTCAACCCTAGCCCTCAGGGTCCAAGACAGCAGAAGAAGCATGCAGAACAAAGCACTGGCTCTTAAATGCTTTTGCTCAATAGTGACATACCTCACCTCCCAAACATTTCATTGCCTGAAGCTAGTCATTTATACAGGTTTGACTTCAAGAGGTTGCCCAAGAGATGAGAAGAAATATTGGTAATTACAGTAGGCCTCCCATCTTTTTGTAAGTGTATATTGAAAGCTTGTTTTTATGTTGCCCTTGGTGCTACAGACTGAATGTTTGTGTCCTTCCAAAATTTCTATGTTGAGGGTAATGGTGTTTGGAGGTGGGGATTATGGTAAGTGATTTAGGTCACGAGGGCACAGCCTTCCTGAATGGGACTGTGTCCTTATAAAAGAGCCCCCAGAGAGCTCCCTCACCCTTTCAACTATAAGAGGACTCAGTAAGAAGACAGCAGCCTATGAATCAGGAAGTGGGCTCTCACCAGACACCAAATCTGCCAGTGCCTTGATCTTGGGCTTCCTAAACTTCAGAACTTTGAGAAGTACCCTTGTGTATAAATGACCCAGTCTACTACTGTTTTTTGTTACAGCAGCCCAAATGGATTGAGACACCTGTCCACATCTTTTGATATCAGGTCTTGAATCTTCAATTATTTTCTATTTTCTACTTCATTTCATGAACCAGTCTTAACTTGATATTCCTAAATGATACACTGCATTTCTCTTGTAACCTCAACTGTACCCAGTAAATACTGCATGAATTGATCTATGTAGCTTTAAAGAAAAAGTGTGAAGGTTATTCCATCTAAATCTGGTTTGACTTTATGGTGTTGGTAGCCAAGGATGACCCAGAGAAGTAGGCACCAATTGTAGGCTTATTCCACTATTACTCCTTCTTTCCAGAACAAAATAAAACACTTAATTTTGGCAAGACTGAAACAGCAAGGCCATCATAGTCATTCCTGTCATTTAAGTACTTATAAATGTATTTACACATGTGTATGAACCCAAGAAATTCTTTGAAACCTCACTTGAGTAAAAATTCTTAATATTCCTACCTGTCTTTTCTGGTACCTCAATAACTCAAAGAAATATAGTGCAAAAATGACTACCAGTTAAACTGAGCATCTATGGAACTAATTTCATTTCTCAAAACATCCAACTTAATTCCAAAATACAAATAAATGTACATACCTTGATGTCGTTTGTAAGCAAGTGTACATGTCTGTGTATTATAACCTAAACGTTTATTAGCGTGAGATAAATCCTATTTGATACAATGGGTCATTATTAAGTTATATGTATAGTAAAAGGAATTATATATATATATAATTGAATTTCCAATTCTGAAGCTTAGTCTCAAATATATATGTATGTATATTGATATGGAATTACCTCCAGAATATGTTAAGGGAAAAAAGGAATACGGAACAGTGTATATATGCCATTATTTTTAAAAAAGCATGTGTACATATACTTGAATACTCACATGCTATGTATCTTTAGAAAGACACACAAGAAACTGGTAATTGCTGCCTCTAGAACAGAGGTGTTTTTTATGATATACCATTTTATACTGCTTGAATTTTTTAAAAAACTTCTGAGCATGTACTACCTACTTAATATTTGTAAAAAGAAGATTTTATGTTATCACACAGGACACTCTTACAAATCAGTTAAGAAAGCCAAACCAGAGAAAAGGGCAAAGGAAAAGGAGAAACAATTCACTAAAGAAATATAAACAGGTGTTAAATGTGGAAAAGTACATAACCCTCCCCTAATAAAAAGAAATAATAACAAAAAGCATTTCAGCTCTCTTGAAACCTCAAAAGCCTTATAGATGAGAGTATGGAAAACTTTCACTGGTGGAAGTATAACCTTTAAAGAGAGCAATCTGGCTATATCCATAAAAACTTGATGCACACAGTCCATGATCCGGCAGTCATGCTTAGAGAAATCCATCCTTCAATCACACTTTTAGTGTGGAAGGAAGGATATATTACCTAAGGACACAGAAGCAATGTTATCGTGGTGACCTAGAGCATGGGCTCTGGTGTCAGACTTTCTGGGTTCATATCATAGTGCTGTGATATTGGTAAATTCCTTAATTCTATGGCCTCGGTGTCATGGAAAAATCTTACAGGTACCCATTGAAAATAAAAATAACTGTAAGTGAATCAATGAATGTGTGAGGTAGGAGTCAAACTATTTTGTTTTTATATTAGTAATATGCCAGGATAAAAGATGGAATCACATTTTATTAGGCATTTATAAGGGAACACAGCAGACTTTTCAATTCTACTTGTTAAAATTTCTTAAAAAAAAAACAAAACAAGAGGCGGAGCCAAGATGGCAGCGTGAGTAGAGCAGTGGAAATCTCCTCCCAAAAACACATAGAGCTATGAAAATATAACAAAGAAAAATCTTCCTAAAATAGAGACCACAGGACACAGGACAACATCCAGACCACATCCACACCTGCAAGAACCCAGCGCCTTGTGAAGGGGGTAAGATACAAGCCCCGGCCCGGCAGGACCCGAGCGCCCCTCCCCCCAGCTCCCGGCGGGTGGAGAGAAACCGGAGCGGTTTTTTTTTTTTTTTTTTTTGGCGAGCGCTTTTTGGAAGCCTTAGAGGGACGGGCCCCCGTTGCTGGGGAGGCAGGGTGGCGGGACCGGTGAGGAGGTGCCTGGGAACGGCGCCGGAGGACAAAGAATATCCCGCGTTTCTCCCTGCGAGACCTGGGGGCGGGTGCCTGAGACCGGTGCCTGAGGACGGAGGAGGTCGCGCGTTTTTCCCCTTTTTTTTTTTTTTTTTTCTCTTTTTGGCGAGCGCTTTTTGGAAGCCTTAAAGGGACGGGGACCCCAGTGCTAGGGAGGCACGGTGGCGGGACTGGTGAGCGGGTGGCTGGGACCGGCGCCTGAGGACAAAGAATATCCCCCGTTTTTCCCTGCGGGACCGGTGGGCAGGTGCCTGAGACCGGCACTTGAGGACAGAGGAAATCGCGCGTTTTTCCCCTTTTTTTTTTCTCTTTTCTGCGAGTGCTTTTTGGAAGCCTAAAAGGGACAGGGACCCCGGTGCTAGGGAGGCAGGGCGGCGGGACTGGTGAGCGGGTGCCTGGGACCGGCACCTGAGGACAAAGAATATCCTGCATTTTTCCCTGTGGGACCGGTGGGTGGGTGCCTGAGACCAGCACCTGAGGACGGAAGAAATCGCGCGTTTTTCCCCTTTTTTTTCTCTCTTTTTGCCGAGTGCTTTTTGGAAGCCTTGAAGGGACAGGGACCCCGGTGCTAGGGAGGCAGGGCGGCGGGACTGGTGAGCGGGTGCGTGGGACCAGTGCCTGAGGACAAAGAATATTGAGCATTCCTTCCCTGCGGGACCGGTGGGTGGGTGCTTTTTGGAAGCCTTGAAGGGACAGGGACCCTGCTGCTAGGGAGACAGGGCAGCAGGACCAGTGAGCGGGTGCCTGGGACCGGCACCTGAGGACAAAAAAAAAAAAAAAAAAAAAAAATCGCTTGTTTTTTCCTTTTTTTTCCTTTTTTTTTTCTCTTTGTTTCTGTTCCCTCTCTCATTGTTGCTGCTGTTGTTTTGGTTTGGAGAGTGCTTTTTGGAAATCTTAAAGGGGCAGGACAGGTCACTTAGACCAGAAGCAGGGAATCTGGGGATCTCTGGGCACTCTAACCCCCTGGGCAGCAGGGAGCACAGAGGCCCCTTACGGAGATAAATAGTCTCCTGGCTGCTCCCCCTCCAACGGGGCTCCACCATTTTGGAGGAACAGCCCCAGCCAGGCCAAGCCCACAGCAACAGCGGAGATAAACCCCAAAGCAACTGGGCAGGAAGCAGAAGCCCTGTCTGCGCACAGCTGCCCAGCACAAGCCACAAGAGGTCGCTATTCTCCCAGGAAAAGGCTACAAACCAACAAGAAGGGAAGCTCTTCCAGCGGTCACTTGTACCAGCTCTGCAAACTATCTCTATCACCATGAAAAGGCAAAACTACAGGCAGACAAAGATCACAGAGACAACACCTGAGAAGGAGACAGACCTAACTAGTCTTCCTGAAAAAGAATTCAAAATAAAAATCATGAACATGCTGACAGAGATGCAGAAAAAAATGCAAGAGCAATGGGATGAGATGCAGAGAAAAATGCAAGAGCAGTGGGATGAAGTCCGGAAGGAGATCACAGATGTCAGGAAAGAGATCACAGAAGTGAAACAATCCCTGGAAGGATTTATAAGCAGAATGGATAAGATGCAAGAGGCCATTGAAGGAATAGAAGCCAGAGAACAGGAACGTATAGAAGCTGACATAGAGAGAGATAAAAGGATCTCCAGGAATGAAACAACACTAAGAGAAATATGTGACCAATACAAAAGGAAAAACATTCGTATTATAGGGATACCAGAAGAGGAAGAAAGAGGAAAAGGGATAGAAAGTGTCTTTGAAGAAATAATTGCTGAAAACTTCCCCAAACTAGGGGAGGAAATAATCGAACAGACCATGGAATTATACAGAACCCCCAACAGAAAGGATCCAAGGAGGACAACACCAAGACACATAATAATTAAAATGGCAAGGATCAAGGACAAGGAAAGAGTTTTAAAGGCAGCTAGAGAGAAAAAGGTCACCTATAAAGGAAAACCAATCAGGCTAACATCAGACTTCTCAACAGAAACCCTACAGGCCAGAAGAGAATGGCATGATATACTTAATGCAATGAAACAGAAGGGCCTTGAACCAAGGATACTGTATCCAGCATGACTATCATTTAAATATGATGGTGGGATCAAACAATTCCCAGACAAGCAAAAGCTGAGGGAATTTGCTTCCCACAAACCACCTCTACAGGGCATCCTACAGGGACTGCTCTAGATGGGAGCACCCCTAAAAAGAGCACAGAACAAAACACACAACATATGAAGAATGGAGGAGGAGGAATAAGAAGGGAGAGAAGAAAAGACTCTCCAGACAGTGTATATAACAGCTCAATAAGCGAGCTAAGTTAGGCAGTAAGATACTAAAGAAGCTAACCTTGAACCTTTGGTAACCACGAATCTAAAGCCTGCAATGGCAATAAGTACATATCTTTCAATAGTCACCCTAAATGTAAATGGACTTAATGCACCAATCAAAAGACATAGAGTAATAGAATGGATAAAAAAGCAAGACCCATCTATATGCTGCTTACAAGAAACTCACCTTAAACCCAAAGATAAGCATAGACTAAAAGTCAAGGGATGGAAAAACATATTTCAGGCAAACAACAGTGAGAAGAAAGCAGGGGTTGCAGTACTAATATCAGACAAAATAGACTTCAAAACAAAGAAAGTAACAAGAGATAAAGAAGGCCACTACATAATGATAAAGGGCTTAGTCCAACAAGAGGATATAACCATTCTAAATATATATGCACCCAATACAGGAGCACCAGCATATGTGAAGCAAATACTAACAGAACTAAAGAGGGAAATAGACTGCAATGCATTCATTGTAGGAGACTTCAACACACCACTCACCCCAAAGGATAGATCCACCGGGCAGAAAATAAGTAAAGACACACAGGCACTGAACAACACACTAGAACAGATGGACCTAATAGACATCTACAGAACTTTACATCCAAAAGCAACAGGATATACATTCTTCTCAAGTGCACATGGAACATTCTCCAGAATAGACCACATACTAGCTCACAAAAAGAGCCTCACTAAATTCCACAATATTGAAATTCTACCAACCAATTTTTCAGACCACAAAGGTATGAAAGTAGAAATAAATTCTACAAAGAAAACAAAAAGGCTCACAAACACATGGAGGCTTAACAACATGCTACTAAATAATCAATGGATCAATGAACAAATCAAAATAGAGATCAAGGAATATATAGAAACAAATGACAACAACAACACTAAGCCCCAACTTCTGTGGGATGCAGCGAAAGCAGTCTTAAGAGGAAAGTATATAGCAATCCAGGCACACTTGAAGAAGGAAGAACAATCCCAAATGAATAGTCTAACATCACAACTATTAAAACTGGAAAAAGAAGAACAAATGAGGCCTAAAGTCAGCAGAAGGAGGGACATAATAAAGATCAGAGAAGAAATAAACAAAATTGAGAAGAATAAAACAATAGCAAAAATCAACGAAACCAAGAGTTGGTTCTTTGAGAAAATAAACAAAATAGATAAGCCTCTAGCCCAACTTATTAAGAGAAAAAGAGAGTCAACACAAATCAACATAATCAGAAATGAGAATGGAAAAATCACGACAGACTCCACAGAAATACAAAGAATTATTAAAGACTACTATGAAAACCTATATGCCAACAAGCTGGAAAACCTAGAAGAAATGGACAACTTCCTAGAAAAATACAACCTCCCAAGACTGACCAAGGAAGAAACACAAAAGTTAAACAAACCAATTACAAGCAAAGAAATTGAAACAGTAATCAAAAAACTACCCAAGAACAAAACCCCGGGGCCGGACGGATTTACCTCGGAATTTTATCTGACACACAGAGAAGACATAATACCCATTCTCCTTAAAGTGTTCCACAAAATAGAAGAAGAGGGAATACTCCCAAACTCATTCTATGAAGCCAACATCACCCTAATACCAAAACCAGGAAAAGACCCCACCAAAAAAGAAAATTACAGACCAATATCCCTGATGAATGTAGATGCAAAAATACTCAATAAAATATTAGCAAACAGAATTCAACAGTATATCAAAAGGATCATACACCATGACCAAGTGGGGTTCATCCCAGGGATGCAAGGATGGTACAACATTCGAAAATCCATCAACATCATCCACCACATCAACAAAAAGAAAGACAAAAACCACATGATCATCTCCATAGATGCTGAAAAAGCATTTGACAAAATTCAACATCCATTCATGATAAAAACTCTCAGCAAAATGGGAATAGAGGGCAAGTACCTCAACATAATAAAGGCCATATATGATAAACCCACAGCCAGCATTATACTGAACAGCGAGAAGCTGAAAGCATTTCCACTGAGATCGGGAACCAGACAGGGATGCCCACTCTCCCCACTGTTATTTAACATAGTACTGGAGGTCCTAGCCACGGCAATCAGACAAAACAAAGAAATACAAGGAATCCAGATTGGTAAAGAAGAAGTTAAACTGTCACTATTTGCAGATGATATGATACTGTACATAAAAAACCCTAAAGACTCCACTCCAAAACTACTAGAACTGATATCGGAATACAGCAAAGTTGCAGGATACAAAATCAACACACAGAAATCTGTAGCTTTCCTATACACTAACAATGAATCAATAGAAAGAGAAATCAGGAAAACAATTCCATTCACCATTGCATCAAAAAGAATAAAATACCTAGGAATAAACCTAACCAAGGAAGTGAAAGACTTATACTCTGAAAACTACAAGTCACTCTTAAGAGAAATTAAAGGGGACACTAATAAATGGAAACTCATCCCATGCTCATGGCTAGGAAGAATTAATATCGTCAAAATGGCCATCCTGCCGAAAGCAATATACAAATTTGATGCAATCCCTCTCAAATTACCAGCAACATTCTTCAATGAATTGGAACAAATAATTCAAAAATTCATATGGAAACACCAAAGACCCCGAATAGCCAAAGCAATCCTGAAAAAGAAGAATAAAGTAGGGGGGATCTCACTCCCCAACTTCAAGCTCTACTACAAAGCCATAGTAATCAAGACAATTTGGTACTGGCACAAGAACAGAGCCACAGACCAGTGGAACAGATTAGAGACCCCAGAAATTAACCCAAACATATATGGTCAATTAATATTTGATAAAGGAGCCATGGACATACAATGGCAAAATGACAGTCTCTTCAACAGATGGTGCTGGCAAAACTGGACAGCTACATGTAGGAGAATGAAACTGGACCATTGTCTAACCCCATATACAAAGGTAAACTCAAAATGGATCAAAGACCTGAATGTAAGTCACGAAACCATTAAACTCTTGGAAAAAAACATAGGCAAAAACCTCTTAGATATAAACATGAGTGATCTCTTCTTGAACATATCTCCCCGGGCAAGGAAAACAACAGCAAAAATGAGCAAGTGGGACTACATTAAGCTGAAAAGCTTCTGTACAGCAAAAGACACCATCAATAGAACAAAAAGGAACCCTACAGTATGGGAGAATATATTTGAAAATGACAGATCTGATAAAGGCTTGACGTCCAGAATATATAAAGAGCTCACACGCCTCAACAAACAAAAAACAAATAACCCAATTAAAAAATGGGCAGAGGAACTGAACAGACAATTCTCCAAAAAAGAAATACAGATGGCCAAGAGACACATGAAAAGATGCTCCACATCGCTAATTATCAGAGAAATGCAAATTAAAACTACAATGAGGTATCACCTCACACCAGTAAGGATAGCTGCCATCCAAAAGACAAACAACAACAAATGTTGGCGAGGCTGTGGAGAAAGGGGAACCCTCCTACACTGCTGGTGGGAATGTAAATTAGTTCAACCATTGTGGAAAGCAGTATGGAGGTGCATCAAAATGCTCAAAACAGACCTACCATTTGACCCAGGAATTCCACTCCTAGGAATTTACCCTAAGAACGCAGCAATCAAGTTTGAGAAAGACAGATGCACTCCTATGTTTATCGCAGCACTATTTACAATAGCCAAGAATTGGAAGCAACCTAAATGTCCATCTGTAGATGAATGGATAAAGAAGATGTGGTACATATACACAATGGAATACTACTCAGCCATAAGAAGTGGAAAAATCCAACCATTTGCAGCAACATGGATGGAGCTGGAGAGTATTATGCTCAGTGAAATAAGCCAAGCGGAGAAAGAGAAATACCAAATGATTTCACTCATCTGAGGAGTATAGGAACAAAGGAAAAACTGAAGGAACAAAACAGCAGCAGAATTACAGAACCCAAAAATGGACTAACAGGTACCAAAGGGAAAGGAACTGGGGAGGATGGGTGGGCAGGGAGGGATAAGGGAGGGGGAAGAAGAAGGGGGGTATTAAGATTAGCATGCATGGGGGGGAGGGAGAAAGGGGAGGGTGGGCTGCACAACACAGAGAGGACAAGTAGTGACTCTACCACATTTTGCTAAGCTGATGGACAGTAACCGTAATGTGGTTGTAAGGGGGGACCTGATATAGGGGAGAGCATAGTAAACATAGTATTCTTCAGGTAAGTGTAGATTAAAAATTAAAAAAAAAAAAGAAAGAAAGAAAGAAAAGGGGGATTACTCCTTAACAGGATAAAACTATTGGTAAATCAAAGATCAACGCATGCTTTAAATATCCTTAATGTTGATCACTTAAAGGGTGTCAGATGATCAGCTATGGAGGTACTCTTTTCTGATAATATTCCTTTCTCTTAATTAAAAAAAAAAAAAAAAAGCAGTTACTGTGTGCTGACCTCCAATGAGTTCTGCACAGTGGTATAGAGGGCATGTCAAAGTGTGGGCAAAGGGTCTGTTTGTTTCTACGCAGAAGATCAAGGCCTAGCTTGGATACCCAGAAAATGAACTAAGATACGATATGAGGAGGAGCTTCCGGCATCAGCACTCTCTGGAGGACTCGTGCCGGGGGATGATCATCAAAAAGCCTCCACAGGGATCCGGACGATGCTGCGGTTGTGGCTGCATCCAGCCCACCATCTCCTGGACTTGCCATAAGAAGGAGGAGGGAGATGTCTAGGCTGGCATGTGCATACAGTGAGACAACGAATTTGACTGGATCTGTACTGTTGGAACTCAACCAGGAGTTGGGAGGGGTGCAAGTTGTAGCACCCCAAAATCTCATGACTATAGACTATCTATGGTTAAAAGAACATATGGGATGTGAACAGATCCCAGAAATGGGCTGCTTTAATTTGTCTGATGGTTCAAGTACAGTTGGACAATATCCATCATATCATAGATAAATTTTCACAAATGCCTAGGGTGCCTAAATGGTTTTCTTGGCTTCACTGGAGATGGCTGGTAATTATAGATTTGCTTTGTTTATGTCACCGTATTCCTATTATGTTAATATGTGTGTGCAAATTAGTTAGTAGTTTAAAACCTATACATACTTAAGGTACTATACAAGAAGATATGTCAAAGAAATAATCAATCCTCCCAAGTTTCCTTCATATGCTACATCTATAGCTTTTCTTCTTCCTTCCTAATTACAAACCTTAAATAGAATTCGTGCCTCATATCGAATTTACCGAGTATCATAATTCCTCCAGGTGGTAAAGATACCTCGAGACAAGTGCTGGGCATAGAAGCCACAGGGCATAAATCTGCAAAGAAGTAAAAAGCTAACCTTTGCAAACAATATGGCTTCTCTCTCACTTACCAACTTTACATTTCCCTGTATGGCCCCGGAAGATGACTGGTTAGCCAGAGACGGGTAAGATTCCTCAAGGGAGGAACAACCTAAGACAGGCACAGTCGCAGGGGGGCCATCAGGTGAGAATTTGGGGATCAACAGAGGTGAGGCTCAGAACCTCACCCCCCCTGCTTTGAGAGAAATCTTCTGCATCCGTGGATGTCTTGCTGCCCTTGTCTAGCCTGGATTAATACTTAGTCCATAGGCACACACCTGATCATCTGATCATCTATATTTGCCTTCTTACAGCACTAAACTATGTTTTCTACCTTTATCTTGCATCTACCTACCACTTCAGCATTTTATTAAAAATAAAAATAATAATAATAATAGGAGAAATGTGGGATCAACATATAAATCAAGTACAAAAATCAAATGAATATTCATATTTGACCTGATATTGCATGATCAAAACCGAAAGTTTCTGTGATGAATGCCCTTGTACTGTTCACCATGTAAGAATTTATTCACTATGTAAGAATTCATTCACCAATTAAGAACTTGTTCGTTATGCTTCAGAAGATTGGAGACTGATGAGAATTAGGCTTGAGATGGATTAATGATTGTACATTGAGCATTGACCCCCCTATACTGAATTTTATTGTTGTTAACAACCATTTGATCAATAAATATGAGAGATGCCCTCTCAAAAAAAAAAAAAAAAAAATGCAAAATATACTAACCAAAATAAGTAAAAACGATGTTCTGCTGTATGTGGAACAGAAAATTAGAAAATATAATCAGGTTGATTTCCCTAGACAGTATAAAATGCACATATCTTTAGGGAATTGATTCTTTTTTGCTTTACCTAGTAATATTCAGAATTGTATGATAAAAAGTATTGTATAATGTGAATTTCATGAAAATGAAGTTAAAATTGTTTTTTAAAAAAAAAAAACAAAAAACAAAACAAAAACAAACAGGAGTTGCTTTTGTAGACATATACCTCCCTCTCATGATGCCTCAGATATCAGTGAGGTATTCCAAAGAGTTAAGTGAATTTCATTCAATATCCATAACATTGAGTTCTTCTCTTAGCAATGAGAGAGAAGGTAGTCATATAATTGAACTGGAAAAAGATAATTTCCAATTCTGAAGCCTAGTCTCAATTAATTATGATTTTTACATTGTACAAAACTATATTCTTTTATATACATAAAAAAACTAAACATTGTAAGTAAGGCTAAAGTTCTTTTTGACCATCGTCCACCCTAGTCATCAGTGTCAGCAGGTTAATGTTTACCAAACTTTACCATCAATTTACCCTCACGAGACTTTTTTTTGGTAAGTTTACATACTTAAATGTACCCATAGAAAATACAGTATTGTTTTGAAAATATTCAGTATTATTTTATTTGGCAACATAATCGTGTTTTGACAAAAATTATTAACTCTATTTTTTTTTAAAGAGAATCATTCCTTTTTTGGGGGCAAGAGTTGGGTTTTTTTCCTTTTTCTCTTCTCTGCGAAGTTCGCTTAACTCATGAAAGACAAGGAGAGTATTTGCATCTACTGAAGTGCCTCCCCTCAAGTGTCTAAAGCTCTTCAGAGATGCTTATGGTAAATGCCAAATACATTTCTTAGATGATTAAGGAAGGAAGATTTTTATGAGAATCCAGGGTTTACAGATTTTCCTTTATAATGAATACAGCAATGCATTTAAAAGTTCATTTTTAAGGAGGCTGTTAACACCTTACACTCTTTTTCTATCACCCTGCTCTTACTTCTAGAAGATAATGTTTGAAATAAAAATCAAACAAAATGTGCAGTTAAAGACTACCTCAGTGGTATTTATATTGATGTGTGCTCAGAAATAAAACAATTTTTAGAAAAAATTTAAAATGTATGAAATGAGTACAGAAATAAAGACAATTCCATAAAGTCAGTCTAAAAATTCTGGTAGGAACAGCCACCCTTGAGCAATTAACAAGTATCTAACACCAAAGGTTCAAACACTAACTCTGAGATAACATTTTAAAAATGATTAATATGTTTACTGTAAACTGTGTTAATAACAGTAATTAATTTTTCAAAAAATTGTTAGACTGCCAGGCCAAAAAACACTATAGTGTCTCATGACACATTATTTAAGATTTTACTAGAAAAACAACTTTTAAAGTAATATATTGTAAAAGTAATCTATCTGCTTAAGTTTCTATTATCAGAAATGAATTAATGTTTAAAGCAGTAACATGTACAGAAGTTGTATGCACGTACATACAAATATACATCCCACACCCAAAACATTCACCATACTACTTAAATTTTCATGCATTAGGCCTTTATCAAATCTTATTAGAAGCTTTGGGGCATCAGCGAACTCAGTTATTTGTTTCTGTATGTGTCTCAAGATGTTTCTGGATTCTTTTCTTTTACCTATCAGTTTAAATGTTAGCTCTGGAAAATGAAAACTTGTATCACTGCAACTAAAATAAAAATAATTCAAATGTAAACCTGATGAAAAGAATTAATCTTAGCAGACTCTAAAATCAAATTTAAATTAGTTTTGACAGTTGAATGTCTGGGGTTATCATTACATCATTTTTTTCCTATGTCCCTGTGTTCATTCACATTGTCCATATGAATGGACAATCAAAACAAGACGATAGCAAAGTAATCACATCTCATATTTGGAAAATATTTATCTCATCCTTTAATCACAATATTTATTATTTTAAATATCAAAATAAAATGTTTTACTATTTCCTATTTTTGAAGTCTGTTTACTTTAAAACTAATCAAAAACTTTTCTTCAAATACTACAAATAAGAAAAACAATTTAATATATTTATACAACCTGATTTTTAAGGCTTTTCTTTAAGGTTTTGAAAATAATATTTTAGGATCATAAAAGTCCTATTATATACTCAAAGAAAAAATTTCCCAAACTTGCCGTGTAAATTAATAATGAACTTATTAACCAAGGAACTTACAATGAAACTAACAATGATTAAATTTAACATCTTTATTCATTTATATGGTAAATACTGTCCCCCACTAAAAAACAGTATTTGTCTTTCAATCTGTCAAGCTTAGATAAAATATTCATGTCTCTTTTCCCTATCATGTGTTGACATGATACAGGATGCAGAATTAAAAAATCAATTTAATAGACATTATCAAATAAATTCACATGTATGCAGAATCTTAGATAAATGGTTAAAATTACAGATGAACATTAAATGTGGGCATGTGGATATTCTATATATACCAATGGGTTTAACAGAAAATGCGTTTACACTGATTTCTGGTAACCAACTTGCTTTCTGAGAATCTTTAAATACCTAATTCCAAATCTTCTAGCTCCTGAAGAAGGGATTTCTCTTTTTGAATTTTCTCCAACTAGAAAAATATAAGACAATAAAGTTATTAAATAGGAAATTAAATAAAACGAAGTAATTGTTGCATCTATAGCCAAAATATCAAAGGAGAAATAATTTAGAGAAAGAGTATTTTTGACACTTTGTCAGATCCACTGGTAAACACAGATTTAAAAATACAGATTAGAAATAAGTTCTAATTTGTTATTGGGTATGAACAATTGGGACAAAGGACAGAAGGTGTCATACCACATCCCTTTAGGTCCAATAAGTTTTCCATTCTATATCTGGGCTTAGAAGTGCTGAGGAAAGGAGGGAAGGGGCAAACTGGGCAGTGCAACCTGAGATAGAGGAGGAGAATCTTATATTTGTCTAATATCATAAATTCCCTTTATTTTCAGCAGCAATGGCATTAGTATGCCTTTCAGGACTAGTGGACTCTCTCATTCACCATTATCTACATCATGTCTTTCACTATCCTTTCCTGTTTAAGAGTGGAAACATTAAAGAATACATATATGGCATATGTTTTTCACAGTAAGTTTTCAATCTGTGTGCTCTTTTACCTAATCAAACAACTGCTTATAATAAAGAGGGGAAGGAAAGGTGGTAGTGACTATAAGCCAAGGTGAAAAATGCAGAAAAGACCTGATTTTTTTCTAGCTGTTTTCCAGTTGCTGCTTGTTCTTTCAGCTGTTCAATTGCCTTCAGTTTCTGCAAACATCAAATATATTATGTCAGGAGGAATAAATCATTTTAGAATGCAAATTTTCTTAGTTAACACCTCAATCATATGAGTGCAAACATTTTTATCAAGTACAGTCTTAAAATGCTTTTTAAAATTAAGTATAAAATTGGATGTTAACAACATGGGATTTGGAAAAATATTTTATAAGTCTCTAATATTATCATGTATGTATATGTGTGTCTATACAGGTATGTAAAGTATGTAAATGCATCACCAATTTCACCATCTATTTTAGCGCTCCACTGTACCTGACTGATTTGGTATATGGCTCTATGAGCAACTTCATAATGCAGCTCTAGTGACCTCACAAACTGGCTACAATGCAGCAAATGAAAAGGCCTAACAGTCTGTAAACATTTGTGAATAGAACTAAAATCAGTGCCATGCCTGAGCTCCAGTATTGCACAATGAGAAAGCAACAATGAGCACTGCCAGGAACTCTGAAATGCCTGTTTTCATAGAATTCTCAAGTATTTTTTAATAAGTACATGTTTTTAAGTCTCTCACCTTCTTCAGGTTCTTGATTTTTCTGTCTGTCTCAGGATCTCCAGAAGTTGACTGAGAGATGGTATTTCGTGGTGTGCTCTGTGGTATAGGAGTAGGTGCCAAATCTGGACTCTTATCACTTCTTGCTTCCTGCACAAAATATTTTCAAAAACTCAATTTTGAAAACATTAAAGTATTTCAACCAACACAGTCTTGGTTTATAAAATGCAGAAACCAAAATATGGCTTTATCTTTTATACTAAACTGGAGGTCCTTTGGAATATACAAAATTGTTCCATAATTGACAGATAAAATGCATCTTATAAGAAAAAAAATCACAGTAGAATGCCACACCCGAAGCTTTTTACTATGTAACTGTCATAGGCAACACTTAGCTAGATCTAGAATTTGAAGATAAAAATAAGATAAAAAATCATACTATGTTAGCAATGTAACAAAAGGAGACCTGAAAAGAAATGACCTTAGCAGAATAAACTAGAATGTTTCTGTATCAGACAACAAGCATTCCAAGTTTTGGGGGTATTTTGGGATGTGACACTATACAGATGCTTTGGAAATGTGAGAGGGCTATGCTAATTTAAAGTGTTTGAGGTTTCACTCTTACGTATCCTCCAAAATTAGAGTGAGATTGTATGACTGAGTACATGTAATGGATGATGCTATAAGTCCTATAAAAGTTTATTTATAATCAGATCAATTCAGCTCTGTAACCTAGTGCCATAAAAAACTTTTATTCCATGAAAAGCATATTGTATTGCTCCCAATGTGATCAGATTTCTGATAACCTTTCTAGCCTCATTCCTCCTCACTGATGAACTGCTGATCCTCAAACATTGTTACTTTTCCCAAGGTGCAGTATACTTGTTTCCTGATCTTTGTATGTACTGTTCCTTGTGCTTAGAACACCTCTGAGCTAGCTGGCTGACTCTATTTACCCTTAAAACTTCCCCACCCTCAAGAAACTGAACTGGCTACACATGTGATCTGTATCCCTAACGTGTTGTGCTGTTGCCCTGTTAGACTGTATCTGAGGTTTCCTCATTCACTGTTTTGCTTGTGCTCCCAGTACAAAACATGCTTTATCACACTTGCTATATAGTGAAAGAGCAAAGGAATGACTCTCCTTTTGTAATTATGACAAGATGTACAATTTGACAAGAGAACTTTACTAATGTCTTTATTGGTCCCAAGGGAGGGCCAATTTTTATTTCCTCCTTATGGAGTTTCCAGTGAAATATGTAAAGCCCCAAGACTCCAAAATTCCAAAACTTCTTACTCAGTGTGTTCTGAGTAATTCTCTGAATCCCCAAAACATCCTACGGGGACATGGAACAGAGTATCACTCCTAGATCTTCAAACCTAAAGACACCTGCCTGAAGAACTTTGGGGAGTCATTTTTTTCTTTTGAAAGTCGTGTTGATTGTACTTTTTGGTATACTCCAATACAACAAACATTAATTTCTAACCTTCTATGTGAAGACACATTACTGAGCACTTTAGAGTATTCGGAAAAAAACTGGTTTTTACTTTTAAGGAGCTATAAGTTCTGATAATACGCAGTTCAGTAATTTTTGTAATATGAAATTAAAGGAGAAAAGTGGACAGAAGATGTTCTGCCTATCAAAATTTACTTCTGATATCAGATAAAAATTTAAAAAATTTAGTTATTTGTAATGAGCTGAGACAATTTTTCTTCTAAGAAGGGAAGTTAATGCTATAAATGTGAAAAAAACTACTATAAGTGAAATATGAAATTTAATTTTCTGTATTTTAAATAATCAAGAGTAAGTCAAAATGTCTGCATTATTATACTTAAAGTTTCACCATTCTCTGAAAAGGATGTGCCATGGCAAGATTAAATTCGCAGTTTCAGTTCTTTTTGATAAAGTTAATAAGCTTATAAAATCATCATTGGTTTATAAAAGTACTTATTAGATAATATATATCTTACTTCTTTATCTCTTGATCACTTAATTCAGAGGCAGGTCTGAGGTCTGGTCAAGGTGAGATCTGGTCATGGACCATTTTCCTTTGTTCTATCACACAGCCATAACTTTTACTAATTCCAGCCAATTGTTTCAAAAATGCATATTGAAAACTCTTTTATGCAAAAATGCATATTGAAAAATGCACATAGAAAACACTACCATCACTAGGAAAGCATGCAAAGAACAACCCCATAATGATGGATTAATCATCTTAAGTAAGTAACATGTGGGTGATTATGTGGCAATATGAGGGAACTGTTTTTGTAATTATGTAATTATTATGACTTATGTTAATGGTACTATGTGTTTTTTCAAAAGAGCCACAAGGCCAGGTGGGACCCAAGCCCTTCTGCTACCCCAGCTCACCAGCGGGAGGAAGAGAAACAGAGCAGGGAGGGAGTAGAGGCCTGGGACTGCTGAATACCTAGCTCCGGAGATCTGCTCTGAGAGCTCAAACCTACATTTCATGGTGCTTTCATGATACTCTCATGATTACCGGACTGGAAAGCTAATACAGGCAGAATTCCTGGAGAGACTGAGATTACAGTCGCTTGTGGAAAGCAGTGATTCACATCTGGCCGCTCTGGGACAAAAGCTTATACCTGTGTGCTCCGCTCACTGGTTAAGGCAGTGGAGACAGGCACAGCAGCTGGGAAGCACAGCAGCTCTTTCCTCCCCTCAGGCAACAATACCACTCCCCTGCAACCCCCAACATTGCTTCAGGGGCTGAGCGGCTCCAAGGTAGAGTTTCTGGACACTAGAGGGCGCCATATACAAACATGAAACACCAAACAAACCTGGTCCAGAGTAAAATTAATGTAACTCCGGAGAAAGATTTAAATGATATGAACCTTATGACTCTTCCTGAAAGCGAGTTCAAAATAAAAATCATGAACATGCTAACGGACGTACAGAAAGATATCCAAGAACTCAGGAATGAATTCAGGTTGGAGACCCAATCGTTGAAGAGCACGATGGAGGGTATTAAAAGCAGGTTGGATACAATGGAGGAGATGATAAATGAAATAGAAACTAGAGAAGGGAATACAAAGAAGCTGAGGCACAGAGAGAAAAAAGGATCTCTAAGAATGAAAGAATATTGAGAGAACTGTGTGACCAATCCAAATGGAACAATATTCGCATTATAGGGATACCAGAAGAAGGAGAGAAAGAGAAAGGGATAGAAAGTGTCTTTGAGGAGGTAGTTGCTGAAAACTTCCCCAATCTGGGGAAGGAGATAGTCTCTCAGGCCATGGAGATCCACAGATATCCCAACACAAGGGACCCAAGGAAGACAACACCAAGACATATAGTAATAAAATTGGCAAAGATCAAGGATAAGGACAGACTATTAAAGCAGCCAGAGAGAGAAATAAGATCACATACAAAGGAAAGCCCATCAGGCTAACATCAGACTTCTCACCAGAAACCTTACAGGCCAGAAGGGAGTGGCATGATGTGTTTAATGCAATGAAGCAGAAGGACCTGGAACCAAGATTACTTTATCCAGCAAGATTATCATTTAATTTTGAAGAAGGGGTTAAACAATTTCCAGATAAGCAAAAGCTGAGAGAATTTACCTCCCACAAACCATCTCTACAGTCTATTTTGGAGGGACTGCTATAGATGGAAGTGTTCCTAAGGTTTAATAGCTGTCACCAGAGGGAATAAAACCACAGTAAAGAAAGTAGAACAGCTAATTACTAAGCAAACGCAAAATTAAATTAACTATCCCCACAGTCAATCAAGGGATAGACAAAGAATACAGAATATGATACCTAATACATAAAGAATGGAGGAGGAAGAAAAAGGAGGAGAAAAAGAAAAGAACCTTTAGATTGTGTTTATAACAGCATATTGAGTTAAGTTAGACTCTTAGAGAGTAAGATTAACTTTGAACCTTTGGTAACCACTAATCTAAAGCCTGCAATGGCAATAAGTACATACCTATCAATAATCACCCTAAATGTAAATGGACTGAATGCACCAATCAAAAGACACAGAGTCACTGAATGGATAAAAAAACAAGACCCATCTATATGCTGCCTGCAAGAGACTCACTTTAAACCCAAAGACATACACAGACTAAAAGTGAAGGGATGGAAAAAGATATTTCAAGCAACTAACAGAGAGAAAAAAGCAGGAGTTGCAGTACTTGCATCAGACAAAATAGACTTCAAAACACAGAAAGTAACAAGAGAGACAAAGAAAGACATTACATAATGATAAAGGGGTCAATCCAACAAGAATATATAACCATTATAAATATCTGTGCTCCCAACACAGGAGCATGCACATATTTGGAACAAATACTAACAGAATTAAAAGGGGAAAGAGAACGCAATGCATTCATTCTAGGAGACTTCAACACTCTACTCACTCTGAAGATCAGATCAACCAGACAGAAGATAAATAAGGACAGAGGCACTGAACAACACAGTAGAACAGATGGACCTAATAGACACCTACAGAACTCTACACCCAAAAGCAACAGAATACACATTCTTCTCAACTGCACATGGAACATTTTCAAGAATAGATCATTTACTAGGCCACAAAAAGAGCCTCAGTAAATTAAAAAATATTAAAATTGTACCAACCAGTTTCTCAGATCACAAAGCTATGAAACTAGAAATAAATTATGCAAAGAAAATGAAAAATCCCACAAACACATGGAGGCTTCACAACATACTCCTAAATAACCAATGGATCAATGACCAAATAAAAACAGAGATCAAGCAATATATGAAGACAAATGACAACAATAATTCAACACCACAAAATCTGTGGGACGCAGCCAAGGCTGTGCTAAGAGGAAAGTATATTGCAATACAGGCCTACCTCAAGAAAGAAGAACAATCCCATATGAGCAGTCTAAACTCACAATTAATGAAACTAGAAAAAGAACAACAAATGAGGCCCAAAGTTAGTAGAAGGCGGGACATAATAAAGATTAGAGCAGAAATAAATTTGAGAAGAATAAAACAATAGAAAGAATCAATGAAAGCAAGAGCTGGTTCTTCGAGAAAATAACAAAATAGATAAACCCCTAGCCAGCCTTATCAAGAAAAAAAGAGTCTACACACACAAACAAAATCAGAAATGAGAAAGGAAAAATCACTATGGACACCACAGAAATATAAAGAATTATTAGAGAATACTATGAAAAATTATATGCTAACAAACTGGATAACCTAGAAGAAATGGACAACTTTCTAGAAAAATACAACTTTCCAAGGCTAACCAAGGAAGAAACAAAATCTGAACAGACCAATGACCAGCAACGAAATTGAACTGGTAATCAAAAACCTACCTAAGAACAAAACTCCTGGACCAGATGGCTTCACTGCTGAATTTTATCAAACATTTAGTGAAGACCTAATACCCATTTCTCCTTAAAATTTTCTAAAATATAGAAGAGGAGGGAATACTTCCAAACTCATTCTATGAGGCCAGCATCACTCTAATACCAAAACCAGGCAAAGACACCACAAAAAAAGAAAACTATAGACCAATATCCCTGATGAAGATAGATGCAAAAATACTCAAAAAATATTAGCAAACCAAATTCAAAAATACATCAAAAAGATCATCCATCATGATCAAGTTGAATTTATGCCAGGGATGCAAGGATGGCACAACATTCGAAAATCCATCAACATCATCCACTACATCAACAAAAAGAAGGACAAAAAGCACATCATCATATCCATAGATGCTGAAAAAGCATTTGACAAAATTCAACATCCATGATAAAAACTCTTAACAAAATGGGTACAGAGGGCAAGTACCTCAACATAATAAAGGCCATATATCACAAACCCACAGCCAACATTATACTTAACAGCGAGAAGCTGAAAGCTTTTCCTTTAAGATTGGGAACAAGACAAGGATGTCCACTCTCCCCATTTCTATTCCATTTTTATTCAACATAGTACTGGAGGTCCTAGGCAGGGCGATCAGACAACATAAAGAAATAAAAGGCATCCAGATTGGCAAGGAAGAAGTTAAACTGTCCCTGTTTGCAGATGACATGATATTGTACATAAAAAACCCTAAAGAATCCACTCCAAAACTACTAGATCTAATATCTGAATTCAGCAAAGTTGCAGGATATAAAATTAATACACAGAAGTCTGTGGCATTCCAATACACTAACAATGAACTAGCAGAGAGAGAAATCAGGAAAACAATTCCATTCACAATTGCATCAAAAAGAATAAAATACCTGAGAATAAACCTAACCATGGAAGTAAAAGACCTATACTCTGAAAACTACAAGACACTCATGAGAGAAATTAAAGAAGATACCAATAAATGGAAACATATCCTGTGCTCATAGATAGGAAGAATTAATATTGTTAAAATGGCCATCCCCCTAAAGCAATCTATAGATTCAATGCAATTCCTATCAAAATTCCAACAGCATTCTTCAACCAACTAGAGAAAATCATCCGAAAATTCATATGGAACCACAGAAGACCTCGAATAGTCAAAGCAGCCCTGAGAAGGAAGAATAACGCAGGGGGAATTATGCTCCCCAACTTCAAGCTCTACTACAAAGCCACAGTAATCAAGACAATTTGGTACTGGCACAAGAACAGACCCATAGACCCATGGAACAGACTAGAGAGCCCTGATATAAACCTGACCATATATGGTCAATTAATATATGATAAAGGAGCCATGGACATACAATGGGGAAACGACAGACTCTTCAACAGCTGCTATTGGCAAAATTGGACAGCTACATGCAAGAGAATGAAACTGGATTATTGTTTAACCCCATACACAAAAGTAAACTCGAAATGGATTAAAGACTTGAATGTAAGTCATGAAACCATAAAACTCTTAGAAGATAACATAGGCAAACATCTCCTGAATATAAGCATGAGCAACTTCTTCCTGAACCCATCTCCTCGAGAAAGGTAAACAAAAGCAAAAATGAACTCATGGGACTACATCAAACTAAAAAGTTTTTGTATGGCAAAGGATATCACCAACAAAACAAAAAGGCATCCTACAGTATGGGAGAATATATTTGTAAATGCCATATCCGACAAGGGGTTGACATCCAAAATATATAAAGAACTTACACACCTTGGCACCCAAAGAGCAAATTACCCGATTAACAAATAGGCAGAGGATATGAAGAGACAGTTCTCCAAAGAGGAAATTCGGATGGCCAACAGACACGTGAAAAGATGCTCCACATCACTAATCATCAGGGAAATGCAAATTAAAACCACAATGAGATATCACCTCACACCAGTAAGGATGGCCAGCATCAAAAAGACTAAGAACAACAAATGTTGGCAAGGATGCAGAGAAAGGGGAACCCTCTTACACTGCTGGTGGGAATGTAAGCTAGTTCAACCATTATGGAAAGCAATATGGAGGTTTCTCAGAAAACTAAAAATTGAAATACCTTTTGACTCTGTAATTGCACTCCTTGGAATATACCCAAAGAATACAACTTCTCAGATTCAAAAAGACATATGCACCCCTATGTTCATTGCAGCACTTTTTACAATAGCCAAGATATGGAACAACCTAAGTGTCCATCTGTAGATGAATGGATAAAGAAGATGTGGTACATATACAATGGAATATTATTCAGCCATAAGAAAGAAACAAATCCTACCATTTGCAACAACATGGATGGAGCTGGAGGACATTATGTTCAGTGAAATAAGCCAGGCAGAGAAAGACAAATGCCAAATGATTTCCCTCATTTGTGGAGTATAACAATGAGGCAAAACTGAAGGAACAAATGGCAGCAGACTCAGAGACTCCAAGAATGAACTAGTGATTACCAAAGGGAAGGGGTTGGGGGGAGCGGGTGGGGAGGGAGGGAGAAGGGGACTGAGGGGTATTATGTTTAGTACACATGGTGTGGGTGAGCATGGGGAGAACAGTGTATCACAGAGAAGGGACATAGTGGATCTCTAGCAACTTGCTGCACTGATGGACAGTGACTGCATTGGAGTATGAGTGGGGACTTGATAATATGGGTGAATGTAGTAATCATATTTTTTTTTCATGTGAAACCTTCATAAGAGTGTATATCTATCATACCTTAAAAAAAAAAAAAAAGAGCCACAAGGGCTATCTATTTTTAAGAAAGTCAAAGTATTTTAACACTGATTTTTCTAAATAAGACATATTGATTCTGTTCCCTTTTCTCAGATTCACGTGTTCAAATACCAGAAAAAAACACACAGTAAGCTATTTACATTTTATTACAAAGGGACCTTAGGTCAGTACTATATTATATATCATAATATAAACAATATCTTTGATAAAGAGAAAATAACATCACTTATAAAAATAAGAATTTTGTTCAGTGGGCTTCAGATGGTTGAAGGAATATTATACAGCCCTATGGAAAACAATATGAAGGTTCCTCAAGAAATTAAAAATAGAGTTACCATATGATCCAGCAATCCCATTTCTGGGTATGTATCCGAAGGAAATGAAACCATTATCTCAAAGAGATAGCTGTACTCCCCATGTTCATTGAAATATTATTTACAACAGCCAAGGTATAGAAACAACCAAAGTGTGCCTGTCAATGAATGAATGTATAAAGAAAATGTGGTGTACACACACACACACACACACACACACACACACACACAGTGGAATATTATCAGCCATTAAAAGGAAAGAAAATCCTACCAGTTGCAACATGGATAAACTTGGAGGACATTATGCCAAGTGAGGTAAGCCAGAGAAAGATAAATACTGCATGGTATCACTTTTAGTAGAATCTAAAAAAAATAATCAAACTCGTAGAAAGAGAGTAGAATGGTGATGTCCACGGGCTGGGAAGTGGGGGAAATGGAGATGGTAAAAGGATACAAACTTTCAGCTATATGATAAATAAGGTCTGAGACCAAATGTGCAACATGGTGACTAGAGTCAATGACAGTGTATTACATAACTGAAATATGCTAAGGGTACAATTTAAGTATTGTTACTCCTCCCAAAAGTAAATACGTAATGTGATGGATGTTAATTAACTCAATTGTAGGAATCCTTTAACAATATATACCTTTATAAATTCATCACACTGCACACTTTAAAATTTTTGCTTGTCAATTATACCTGAAAATATTAGCTGGAACAAAAAAAGTTATTTTACCTACACTAATAAAAAGATGCTATTAACTTATAATATTCAGGGCCAGCAGAGGTCCCTACACACACTGAGGAAAGGGCAAATCCTGTTTATATACAAGTCTAATACTTGTATACTTGGAGGAGATTTTACTTGGAATGACCTAAACCTGAGCTATTTAAAGATATTTCTGAAGATGAACTATATTAACTACAAAAGAGCACACTGATTTTTAAAGGCCAGATTTCAGCAGAATATGGCTGTATAATGTAATTCTACACGTTAAAATAGTAACTGCCTACCAAAACAAAGAACTGTCAAAATTCAAGCATTGAAAGCAAAACTGCAATGTCTAAATCTCAAAAATGGGGTCACTACAACTTCATTACAAGTTCCAGCCCACCTGATCTCACTTTCACCATAAGCTTATACATGACCACAACTTATTTGTCAATTATTATACTGGTATGATTTTTCAAATTCAAGATCACATAAAAAATTATTTTAGAAGAACTCCACGGTTTTGGTATTTTTAGTGTCTAGCTTCCCAGTTGAGTGATTTCCTATAGTAATGTTATACTGAGTGACAAAATAGCTTTATAGTCTTGTAATGTCTGTCTGTCTTAATAAACACATGCTTTCAAGAAGGCAAACTATCGCACTTCACATGGGCTCTACCAAAACAGTCAATAGCAAGTAACATAACAGTACCAGTAACATAATCCAATTAGTTTCAAGTTTAAGGTCAGGTCCCATTTCCTTAGCCCTCCATTATATATACAGGACTACTTAGAAATTCATAGGCAAACACAAAAGACATACATTTTTTTTAAGTCTATTTAAGTCTATGTAAGTCTAACTCCAACTACCATTTATAATAGTCAAGTCTTTAGGACTACCATATTTAAACTTTAAGGTTTAAAATGAATTTAAGTGATTTTGTTTGCTTGTTTTCTTGTGAAGAGATTTGTTCTCCAAATACCTGCTTTGCAGCTTTCTTAGCTTCATGCTTCCTTTGATTTTTAAGAGCTGTTTTTGACAACGGCTTATCAGTTCCTGGTTGTGGTTTCATATTCTGAGGTGGTTCTTCCTCATGCTACGGAAAATGTAAAATAAGCAATTCTGAAATGGAGTTCATGCTTTTAAAAACATACACAACATACACAATAAGTAATACAATGTTGCTAGAATGGGATAAACTTATTTTACAAATTTATTTTAAGATCATTGGCAAAGAATATTTTAAAGCTTTCATTAATAGGTACACTCCCAACTGTCAGGGTGGATTTAATGAAGATCTTTCTATTAGGTGATATATGATATCTTTCAGTTATATAAGAACTGGCAAAATTTCACTTCAGTTCTGTTTAAACAATGGAATTTTTCCTTGTACTACTACTGATACATGACCCTTACGAAATTAGATATCAGCAATTGCTTCTGCAGTTTTTTGGATCTGACTACTGCCAACAGAAACCCAGTTGCCTCATTTGTTTTCTTTGTAGAATGAATTACTCGCTAGGTCTTTACTTGCAAAATCAGAGACTAGAAGATTAAAAATAAAAACAAATGGGAAAACTAGACAATTAAAAAAAGCCAAATAGGGAAATATGTGGTAACTTCACAATCACAAATCCAATATTAACATAATTAAAGAGGCTTACAAAAAACTGACTTGTCAGATTATACAATGAAAGAGGAGACAATCAATTCCATCATCAGATAACTTATATAACCTTATATAACCATCTATCAACTATATTCCACAATAGAAAAAGGTGAATTAAGGATAGGATCAAGGATATAATATAAAACATGGTGATTATAGTTGTTGACACTGTATCGTATAATTGAAATTTGCTAAGCAAGAACTTAAATGTTCTCACCAAAAAAAAAGTGAGGTGATAGACATATTAATTAGATGGGAAGAATCCTTTTACAGTATATACATACATCAAATCACCATGGTGTATACTTTCAATATTGTATAATTTTGCATGTCAATTATGCTTCAATAAAGCTAAAAATATGAAAAAAATATATACATATATGTAGGTTCAAGTTATCTTCAGAGTAGCTTATGATTACATATAAGCGATAGCACTACAACTTATCAGATTCATCTCCTAATTGCTTTCTCTCTATATTGCTATTATCTTATTAGTGTTAACTGTTTCTTAAAATCTAACATACTCTCAGCACATCAAAAGGACTAGATCTCCATCAAGTTCCTTGAACTAGATCTCCGATCAGTGCTGTAAGTACTGTAAGGAGATGGGCAGGGCTCAAACATTTAAGAAACAGAAGAATAAATAAGAAACCACAAAGTGACTTTATCTTAGCAGCTGCATTAATGATTTCAGGTCATCAAAGTTTTGTGTGTGTACATGCCCTTTTTGAAGCCTGAATATATGAGAACCCATATTCATAGAACATCTTGGATAGCAAGCCTTTTTCTTTTTTATCCCCACTGTATATAACATTAGTTAAGATACACTAATATTTGCTGAACATTAGTTTTATACATCGGAATTCTTTCAGTAATGGGCCTGACTCACTGCCTTGCTTTGACTGAAAAAGTTTCTACTCATGAGAACTTCAAAATATGACAAAGCAATTAAAAATGACACAACAAAAAAAGAAATCAGTTATAAGTCTTTGCACACTATGAGCATCATTGTAGCCACTGACAGACTTTCTCTTTCGATAAAAAAAATCCACACAGTGACTATGTATCATGAAATTTTCTGGCTTGAGCACTAAGTGCCCATTATATACAAGTTCATCCTTATTAACACAATTTTTTCTTCAGTTATATCAATTATGGGACTGTTTTGATGAAGATTATGAAATTGAAGGTTTTTTGGAAAGCCAAGAAATACTTCTGTAAGCTAATTTATATATAAATTTTTATTCATAATAAAGCAATTTTTCTCTTTGGGGGAAGAATCCCAACACTTTTGTTTTCCTTCTGCTATGTCATCTTCTGCCTTATGAAGTGCTGACTAGATTGTCTTTGCTTCTAGTAATTTCTTGACCATATTTTCCTTGCCATTTTGCTCATTTCTGGAATTTGATACAAAAAAAAATTTACTACTGGGCATATGTTCCTTTAAGTAAAATGATTTGATAGGATCACATAAAAAATGCAGAAATTACTGGAAATCTTAAATGTTAATTTTCATCTTAAAATGTTCTTACCTGGCTTTATCACTATTTTCAAAGTATTTCTATATTAATTTCTTTCCCTCTCCCACCAAAACAAACTAGTTTTATGAATAAGAGAATAAGAATACACACTAAGTCAGAATGTCTTCACTTTGTGTTATCTTACAGATTAAGAAATCAGGATAGACTGAGGTTAATTTTGTTTTTATCTTAGGTAAGGAAAATGTCTTAGGTAAGACAAATCCAAAGATTTTTATGCCCTTTCTTTTTTGATCAAAATACAAATACCATAAGTAGGGCTTAATTAGCTATACAGCTTTTCAATATATTTTTGCTAAATAACTTAGTACAACAAAAATGCTTTAACAGAACATTTCAATGAAGTCAAGAAGTTACAGATCACTGGGAGGGGGAAAGGTTGTTCTTTTGTTTTTGAAAGGGTTAACAGTGGCACAAGGGAGGTATAGGAATATTTATTCTTTGAAAAATATTTACTTTCCTGAGAGCCTAATAATTAAGTGATTATATAACTCCCTTTACTTGGAACAGTCCCAGTTCACCCCTATTGTATGGTAATCTTTCTAAAAATACCAACAATACTGTTGTTCATTCTTACAGAGTACCTTTACTCCTTAACATTGTCACAGAAAATCGTGTCATTAATAAATGCTTTCCCTTGAGCTCTGAAAGACTACCACTTTAAAGCAGGTTGGAATCTGACCAATACTCTGGTTATAACTTTACAAAAGAGGTGGGGACTGATGGCCTAAGGACAACAAATGTGTTTTGTTTGACTGAGAGTGTTTTAAAAACAGAAATTTCACCTAAGTATCCAACCTATTTTGTCTTGAAAAATCAAACACTTTGAAAATAGGGCCTAAAATCCCCTATAGAAACAATCAGCTACTACTGTGTAGTTGCCACAGCCTTTAAAGGGGGCATGAGCTTTCCCTTGCAGCCTTCTCTGCCAGTCACCATTGCCTTGTATTACCAACCTAGCCTGACAGGCACCTGAATTTGAGCCCATGATCTCCACAGTCAACATGCCATACTCAGGTATTATTCCCAGAAATGTAAAATGTAAATTGTTTAAAATTAACTACTTCATCAATTTAACAGTATGAGCTATTCACCATCTTCAAAAGTAGGCCCTCCATGATTTCTAACCTAGAATTTATATTCTTAACAGGTACTAAGTAACACAAGAACACGCATGAGAAAAAGATCTAGAAAACTGCACATACTGAGAAACCTTTTCCTACTAAAGTAGTAAAGTTTTACTTACCAGTTTGGAATTGGTGATTGGTTTATTTCTTAAAGCTGGAGGTCTATAAGCTGTTGCAACTTTAGGTTCTTCACTGGGCACATCACTTGGAACTGCTTGATAAGTTATTGTTTTTGCTGGAAATATTCCATCTAAGACTGGTTGCCAAGAAACCTGCCATAATTCTGCATCTGATGGCACCTCATACTTGTGTAAGACTGAGCCAGTGTAATGCCAAATCTTGTATCCATTGTTAACACGTAACCTGGGAGCACACGTAGCTGTTAAAATATGCTCACCATCTGGGCACCACGCGAAGTAAGTAGAATCAGAGGCCACTGGTTTAGAAATAAGTTTGTAGTTTTTAACATCCCATACTTCCATTTGTCCTCTCAGATTTCCAAATCCAGCTAGTACTAATATATGTCCATGAGGGCTATAATAGGCTGCATTACGAGGACCAGTTCCAAAGTCAAACACAGGATCACATTTCAAGTTAAAAACTGTCGCTTTGGCAGGCATAAAACCATAAACAGCACAAAACTCAGTAGAACTAGAATTCCAAACTACATCATAAATGGGGCCATGTTTTGCTAGAAAAAAATATAAAAACCAAATTAGCAAAAATATAAAAATATAATATTTATTAGCACAAGTTATAATCATATTACACTCATAAACATGTTACAGCAAAAATGTAAAAATCTCAAGGTATGTTAACATTAAAATAGTTCCACATGTCTACGGGGATTATTTAAGAACGCCTAAAGAATCTCAATTTCTTTTAAACGTTTTGACAATATGGGCTCATAGAAGCATAGGATATTATTAACAAAATATATTTTTTTAAATTAAAGTATCACTGATATACAATCTTATGATTTCAAATACACAACACAGTGGTTCAACATTCACCCATATTATCAAGTCCCCACCCCATCTCTTATGGTCACTTTCTATCAACACAGTAAAATGTTATAGAGTTATTAACTGTATTCTCCAAGCTGTACTGCCATCCCTGTGACCTACCTATACTGTGATTGCAAATTATAGTGCCCCTTAATTCCCTTCTCATTCCCTGTCCACTCTACCCAACCCTACCCCTTTGGTAACCACTAGTCCCTTCCTGGTGTCTTATGAGTTTGCTGTTATTTTGTTCCCTCTGATGAACTAGTTTTTATTGGAAGACATGATATATGTACAAAGTAAAAGAATATAAACCATATAAAAGACATGCCACAAAAGTAAGTCTCTCTACACAAAGACACTCCTCTGTTACGTTTCTTTTCAGGATCTTTTTGTTGAAATTAAACATCTCTTAAATATATACACACAAAAAAACCCCCAAAGTTCTCAACTTTTGTTGTTTCAATTATACTTTGCCTTTAAGAATTTTCCATATAAACCATTAACATCTCATTCTTTTTGGTTGCACTGTGTTCCATTACAAATCTTGTTATGTATTCTCCACTGTCAATGCACATAAAACACATCTATAGGAATGAAACTCTCCGGTCAGAGGGCACATACATTTACTTCATAATATAGCACCAAAATGCCCTTCAAAGAAATTGCACCAATTTATGCTATCAGTAGTTTTTGATATGAAGATTTTTTTCTCATTCTGTGTACTTTAGTATTTTTATCTTTGCCAACCAACTAAGTGAAAAGTTGTATCTTGTTTTCCTATTTCTTTTATTATAAACTAAGCAACCTTTTAATATATTTAGATATGATTTAATTTTTTTTTATGTGGACTTTTTTTACTGTTCCATGCCTATTTTTCTCTCCAGTTACTGGTCTTTTATTAATTTACTTGATAGAGTAACAAAATTCACCTTTCTTGTACTCATCCTTTGTAAAAATTTTCTGCCAGTTTTTTAATTTATGAACTTTCTTACCCCAATGTAGGAATCCATACTTTAAATATATTCGAATGTCATTTTTCCCTTATGACATCTGCCTTGTTCAGAAAGTCCTTTTGTATTTTAAAATTAGAAAAAAAATTCTCCCATATTTTTGTCTAGTTCTATAGTTTAAGGTATAATTTTTTGGCTCAACTAGAATTTATTGTGGTGAAGAGGTAGTAACGTTAACTTTTTGCTCTAAATAGCTAGCCAGTTGTCCCCATTTATTAAATAGTATCTTCCCCCAGTGATTTAAAAACAGACTTTATCAATGGCCATAGACATATGGACCTGTTTCTGGATTTTGCCCTGTTCTACTGATTTATCTGTCTATCCATAAACCAGAACCAAAACTGTCTTAATTACATTTACTTTACATTTTAATATCTTCTATTATCAGATTTATCCCTGCCTTCTCTTCTTTCACAATGTTTTCAAAACATTTTTGCATGTTTATTTTTCAAAATCAATTTGAGGACCAATTTGAGGGCAGTTAAAAAAAAAACTATTGGCATTTTTATTTAATTATTAGATCAATTTGGAGAGAAATGGTATCACTATACAATTTTTATTAAAGGTCATAGTTTGTCCTTTAGAAATTACAGGGTTTTCTTCCCATCGGTCCTAAATATTTCTCATTGATTGTTGCTATATATGGAAACTTTCCTTCCATTATGTTTTCTAAGTGGCTGTTTATACTATGACTTCATCTGTATGAGAAGAGATGACTGTTTACTCCTTTCAAAATTATATACTTACTCTTTGATCAGTTACACTGACTGGGTCCTTCAGAATGTTAAATGGTGGAAAGGGGAGTCATCCTTGTTCTCTTTCTGACTTCAATAGGAATATATAATCTTTTTGAAGGAAGGTTACCTTACTTTTACATGTACAACTCAAAATGAAAAAATTAGGGAGTTGCCAGAATTTTTACATTGTATTGTTTTACAGTTAATTTAGCCCATCAAAAGAAAAGATGAAATGGTAACATTCTTCAGTTCTGAAGATAGTGCTAAACTCACTAGATTAATTTACTGCTGTAGTAACTTAAGTACGTACCAAAAGGGCTAGTACAATGCAATCACCTCACAGCAAGTTCCCTACTGAAGTGCCAGCATAATGAAACTAGCTAATTAGATTCTGTCAAAATAAGGTATGTTTGGAGGATGATGTCATTAATTGAGAGGAATTTTACCTTAAAGGCTAATATATGAGTTTTATCACTCGATCAAGAATTTAGATTTTATCATTTTTATGGCACAGTATTTTTTACTATCACCGTTTTGATCATGGGAAGGCTTCTGGGATACTCACGTAATTGCACTACAGCACTTTCTCCATTTGTTGCAATGTAGTGCAGCGTTTGTTCCCCGTAGTAGGAGGCTCCTGTCTTGTCAACATCCGTACTAGCTATTACCAGCATAGCAGTAGCTATAACAGTAAAAATCCTTAATTAGATTTAAAACACAAATTAATCCAATGGTGATTAACAAAATATTAAAATTGTAACAGAGTACACGTAAATTTTCATTAAGAGCTGACACTTTTTTTCCTATAAACACAGGAAAGTCTACATTAATACTTGATCAATAAAATAAGATATATTTACCATACCTTTTTTATTCCATAACATAGTAACCTTATCAGCCTTAAAGAAACTTTTATTGGCTAAAGCTGCATGAGGTCCATCAAAGTTGGGGTACTGATACAATCTAACAAAAGAAGGTGCACCCTTACTTCCTGGAACATAGACAGCCACCTAGGATACACAGACAAAAATCATTAAATCTTTGAGGCATATAAACTAAGACAGACACATTTTTATAGTCATTTAACACTGGGAAAACACTTTATCTCATAACATTCCACAGGAACAAACAAAAAAACAGCAATTACCTTGTATGGCTGGGGTCCAGGTGATAACACAAAATCATCAATTTTTTGCAAATGCAATTTATTTGCAATTGTGTCTAAAAAAAAAAAGTAAATAGTGTTACACTGATGAGAGAAGTGAACAGGAATAAGTTAGATTCTGAATGCATTATAAAAGTTTAATGTAACTATCCACTAATTCTGCTCATTGTAGTCTCATATAGGTAAGACAGAGCAACACAGCAGAAAAAGTATGCAATGGGAGCAAGATAGACCTATACCTGAATTCTTACTCAGTCACTTACTGGCTATATGAACCTTGGGGAAATAATGGGATTATACACCTAACTCCCAATGATTGATCTCAAGAGCACAGTACCAGGCACATATAGGTATTCAATGAATGTCAATTCCCTTCTCTTCAACCTCTGGAATAAAACAGTCATTAGAAAATGACTCTAGCCTACTGTTGTAGAATGTGGAAATGGAAATTATATACTAATGTTAATAAACAGACCCATGATAATGATCGCAACAATGACTATTTATTGAATACTCACTGTGTACTTTGCAGTCAGAACCCATGTTATGAATAATACTGCTCCCCTACTTAAGGGATCAAGAGCTATTCATCTTTCTTTAAGTTCAAAGCTTAAAGTAGCATACCAAACTGAAAAACTGTGAGCCTCCTCTGACATGCTCAGAAAGAGGCAAGTAAGCAAACAAGCTAACTCAAAATCAATGGGGAAAATGAAGTCATTGCTAATGACTATATGGATGGTGCTCAAAATCAGCCTGTGTGTCATTTTTGGTACCTGTGAACAGAGTTACCAATTCTTATTCTACTTTAATACACTCAAAATTAAAGTACAGTCACCAATGGAATACTCTAAGAATAAAAGGAACTACAAAACTTTTTTCTTTATTTTCAGTAATCATGTTACTGTTGGTACTGCTATTCTAAGACTACTATGTAGCTAATAAAGAATGAAGCAAATGAGTATGTATGTGAATATGGTATTTTCAAACTATTATTCTTGGTATCCCAGAGAAGCAGGAGTTTTAGTGTTAGCAAAAGGCAATATAGATATAAGATAAAAATGAAAAAGAAAAAAAACACCTAGAAACAAGATCAACACTGTAGCAATGAGGACCCTCTACACTCAGATTGGGGTCTCTGAATACCATGTGCCACTAAAAGGAACTAGAGTATCTCGGACAATTGGCTGATTCTAGATGTACAGCAAGCAATATACAAGATAATCCTAGAATGGCATGTCTTACACATAGTAAAGAAATTAAGGACTAATTGACCAAAGATGTGCCAATTGGAAAACAATAAGAACAGTAATTGAAATGGACTGAAACACATCATATAGGTTTGAATCTGTAGTTCATAAGGAACTGGTTGCAATGGAGATTGACAAAGAACTCATTATAGTAAAAATGATAAAGGGAAAGAATATTTATCTTGCTTTTCCTATATAAATGGTAGTACTAGGTAATTAAATAGTAGATGAAGCATTTCCCTTTACAGAAGTAGTTTAGCTATTTAATGGGGGAAGAGAAGTTGGGGGGTGGGGTTAGAAAATCACCAATTTGCATCTACACATGAAATAATGGATCTAGGCATTGAACATTAATGTCAGCTAACCCTACAAGACTGAAGACAGGAAGACACTATGTGCTTATTGATAAAAGAATCAAACACTGCCTTATGATGTAGTCTTGCTCTCATTTCCAGCTCCCTCCCCCCAAAGAAGAACCTGACCAACTCTAGATCCAAATAGCAGGGAAAGATGAGCATGTTAAATTACAGAGTAAGATACAGTAGCAAAAATCAAACTATGGGAAAATATATAAGACAAGTAACCTTGTTTCTTAAATATAAATTGTAAAGGGGGAAAAAAGAAATAGTGAGAGAACCAACAGCTTAAAAGAAATTTAAAAGATTTATCAATTGCAATGTGAGAGACCTTATTTGGCTCTTGAGTTTTTAAAAAATGATAACATTTGCAATTATTAGAAATTTGAACACTGACCAGGTATTTTATAGTCTGTGATAATGGTATTGTGGCTAAGTTTAAAAAATTAAGAGCCCTATCATTCAGGGACATATACTGAAAAATGTACAAGTAAAAGTGTATGATGTCTAGGATTTGCTTTAGCAGAATTAGAGAGATGGTAGGTGGACAGATGTATGAATGAGGTAGAATTGGCAATGGACGGAAGGCTATTGGGATTAAGTCTCTAGTGTTTGAAATTCTACACAATTAAACATTAAAAAATTTATATTACAGAATTTAAATAGCAACTAAACTCAGAAGAGGTATTCAAATGTCTTAACAGCAATTATTAGATAATAAAGTTATTGTAGAAGAAAATCATTGTTACAGAATTTCACTAGCATTTAGACTATTATAGTTATTCAAATAAAGTAATGTAAGAGCAATTATTGATTAATATATTAACTATTTAGGAGAATCCAATGATGCCATATAAAGCAATAAAAACCTTACACATTTATAGTAAATAATAAAAATATTTCATAAATCTTTCCATACTAAAATTGTTGTTTTCAAAGAAGTGAACTTCATTGTTAACATTTCGGGCACAAATGATTTCATTTTCTGACCAGCATGGACACCTACGTGAAAAGAAGGAATATAAAAAAACTTAGAATGCAACAACACGTTAACATGTTATAGTTTGTGATATTGCTTACTATTTAAGGGAAAATAATAAGTATGATGTCAAGTCAGTTACTAATAGTATTGGCCAGCATTTGTAACAGAAAAATGCTGTTCATTTTCATTTTAATACAAAGCAAAGGAAAGATCAAATTTTTACTCCATTACATTTCTATATCAAAGATCTAGATTTTGGTCTGACAAGTTATTTCCTCAATGAATACCAGACAAATAAATATTATATAATAAAGATATTTAAAATGTTTTGTAAGTCATTAATATTTTAAAGCATTTATTTACCAATTTTGCATTTTTTTCTGGATGAAAGATTTCAAACATGTCCCAGTTTTCACATCATAAAGTTGTAGGTTGGGTATCCCAGCTGTGCCATCTTTAGAAGCTGCAATAAAATTTTTTGCAGTAATTGTTTCTGAACATGAGTAAAGAGATTCTATTATTATATTCTTAGAAAAAAACTGAACAAGATTATAACGATCAAATAAAAGAGTTGCTTTAAATCGAAGTTTCCCTCCAGCTTTAATTACGGATTTAATCATCTGCTCCTAAAGATATGACAATCTGACAGCTACTTGCATAAAAGTTCAGCATTTCTGAAATGAGTTAATTACTACAGATGTTAAGAATACTCAAGAGATTTCTTACTAGGTTTGACATGACTCAACTGCCTTTTTATGAAAACTTGTGTCTGCAAGTCACATACACACAAAAAGTTATATAAAACTACTCATGATTCTTAACTGATTGTCCATTTCCCTTTTATAAACTTGGAAAGATTTATTAGAGTTCATGTCTCCTGGAAGAACAAACCAGGAGGTTAATAACCCAATAATGAACTATCACTATGTATTTACTCAGTAATACTCACATTATTTTTAAAAAATTCTTACTAAGGTGTCATTGATATACTCTCTTATAAAGGTTTCACATGAAAAAGTGTGGTTACTACATTCACCCATATTATCAAGTCCCCCCATACCCCACTGAAGTCACTGTCCATCAGTGTAGTAAGATGTCTTCTCTGTGCTACACTGTCTTCCCCATGACCCACCCCCCACCATGTGTACTAATCATAATACCCCTCAATCCCCCTTCTCCCTCCCTCCCCACCTCTCATTGGTAGTCCCTTCCTGGAATACGCACATTATTAAAAAATGTTTACTGTACTTCCTTCTTTTATTTAGAATGACTATTTATTTTTCATTTTAAAAGTTATTATTATTCTTAATTCTCTATTCAGTGGTTATTTACTTTCTAAATTTTCCCCTGAACTTCTTCTTTTCCTCTATCGCATAATGAATCTTTTCACTAATTCATTATACCTTGAAATTACTTAAGTACATTGTATTTGTGGAACACAAGATTCACTGTTGATTAAAGCTATTCATAAACACTGTTTATTATCATAAAGATTAATTACTTTCTTATAAGGTTATAAACCTTCTCTTTTTTTCCTACTGAATTGAGTAGGACCTGCCAGAATATTTTTACAATTGGAAAATACTTACTAGTGTAAGGCTGCCATGTTGCCAGGAAAGTGCTTTTTGGTGAGAACTCAAGGAAGACTGCCTTTGGAAGGTCGAAGGGGTGCAGCAGTCCCTTGTTAGTGACATTGATAATATTTACTCTGGTTTCAAAAGAAATTACTTCAGCAATGAAATACTGTTTTACAACAGCCAGTTGTATCCAAAACATTCATACCTCTTTTCAAATGCAGATCACACTAAAGTGTTCATTTTTCATAAAAATCAATTTTCAGTTAGTTCTAGAAATACACAATAAACACCTTATCTAGAAAAGTTATACATTTTACCAAAAGGTCCCTATATAATAAGGGTGGTGATGGGAAATAATATGGGATTAGCAGAAAGATAAAATAGATTCCACTTTCAGCTGAAAAGGAAACAGGCCTTTAAGTAGACATAGAGCTAATGTACAGACAAGCTGAGGTATATTAAACCAAAGGGAAAACAGGTGATAAGCAAAACTGTATTTTTTAATTTGAGTAAATGGAAGCTATATCAGCTGGGGGAATCATCAAGGAAACTTTTGATATCTATTAAAATGTCAGAAGTAATCTTCAAAAGATAGGACTGTAAGAATTATTGTGGTATAATAATGACAAAAATTATAATAATGGCTTAATAAAAGCAGTTTCCATTTTTTTGGATGCTTGTACCATGTTCTATTCTAACCACTGTATGTCCATTTTCTCATTTAATCCTCACAATAGTCTTATAAGATAGGTATTGCCATCTCCATTTTACAAATGGTGAAAGTGAGGCTTAGAAAAATTAAATGATTTGATGATTTGCTCAAGATCATAATACTGATAAATGCTAGTTTTAAAAAAGCTTTAAAAACAGTTTGAACTGACTTGCTCTTATATATTCTTTGGAGTAAAAAAAAAGAAAAAAATGATACTCCATCTTAAGCCAGACATTGCTTGAAGTCACTCTACTCAAGTTTGAGAACACTGGGTTAGGGTAAGCAGAAATTGCTAAGACTGAACGATTACTGCATATTGTTTAAATACACACACACACACACACACACACACACACACACAAACACATTAGATTCTTTACAACTTACTGCATATTACATACTTAGAATTACATGAAGCTTTCATTTTTGTTGTTAATCTTTAGTAGTTATTTTTAGTTTAATGAAGGGTGTTCAATTAAAAAACATACTTAAGGAAAAATCAATTATAGTTTCTAATTAGTTACCATGAGCTCAGCAAAGACTACAATCAATACACTGTATCTGTTTCTTTTGCCCTAGGAACATTATACATTGTTGTGGCCACAGAACTTTAAGGAAATAAATGCTAGAACCAGGTATAGAAAATATCTATTAAAAAAACTGACACAACACATGCAGATACATTAAAAGGATTCAGAGCTGAACCCAACAGAAAACCAGGTGGGAATATGAATGAAGTGTATAAAATAATTAGTAATTGCCAAGGTGAACACAGACTTACTCAACAAGCTCTAAGCCAGTAGAATAAGGGATACCTCAAAAAGATAATAGACAATGAAAAGAAGCATGGTATTTCCCATTATAGTAAATTTCTATTAATTCATTGCTCAAAAGGTATAAACTAAAATATGGGTTAAAAAAAATAAAATCCAAATACCCACATTAGGTCTGTTAGGAGAGTATAAAACCTAAATGTAATTTATTCCCACTAAGATGTTTAAACGTTTTAATGGTAAGGTATTAACAAAGGGCCACGTGGTGGAAGACACTCGGGCTGAGAGTGGAGGTGGGGGAATTGATAAGGGCCTGGCATACCTGTTTGAGTTTTTTTTTAAACCTACCAATAAGTTTAAGACAAATGTAAAGGAAAGATATAACTGGCTTAGGCGACATCCGGGAAAGAATGTGAACCCTGTAGTACTCAGCCAATGAGAAACCAGGGGAGGGACTCCTGCACTAACAAATAAATTATTGGCGCCAAACTCCCCAGGTGTGCCTGCTCACCAAACACCTGATCTTGCAAGACCATCATTAAAGCCTTGCTCCGTTGTTCTCTTTACCTCCGTGTACACTTACTGAATTTGGACCAGTGAGTGTGCTTCTCACAGGTCACACTAAAAGAAGTAAGAAATATGAGAGTATATCTTTTCTTTGAGGCTGAGATTAGAACTGTACCGATTATAACTATATTCTTAATAATTTGAAATTAGTAGTTTATTGGCTGGATTCAATAACTTAAAAAAAATTAAAAACATTAATATATTTCATTATAAAACTAATTCTATCATCTTATCATCATAAAAAATGAATCAATTAATTCAACATAACCTATTAGCATTATTTGTAAACCATGTGTTTAATCCAATCTGAGCTGATTGTGGAAGGACTTCAGAACACATTATTACTGTGTAAAAAACAATATTTAAAATATACTTTTCAAATAATGTTTGCATTTTCTCCCTTTTAAAAACCTAAGATATTCTACCTGGTTAAAAACAACAAAAATAACTTTAAACCAAGCAACAAATATTTGGACATTTTCTTGATTCTATGAACTGAAATGCAGTGACTATGGAAAAATTTAAATGGACTGGTTTTCTTTGTAAAATTTGAGCATTTAATCAAAATATTTATTTTACAAGACCAATTTTATAATATTTTTTGTGTAACATAGACTAAACATACTTTTGAATGACATACTTAGATGATATACTTTCATATACAATAAAACTAAGAGTAATAACTGCAGATAGTTGTTACTAATTTAATAGTGAAGACATAAAGCATCCAAATCAAAGGTAAACAAGGGAAGAATTATAAGTGTTAGTGCAGAACTTAAGAAACTTAATAATTTAAAACAACCTCTCAGATTTTTTAGCATTAAATTAATTGTCCTAATATATTACTTTTTACTTCTAGGCAGCTAGATAACGCAAGTCAGGGCACATAAAGAGAATCCAATAACTGGAGGTGTTCTATGTAAGACTGTTGTAATGCCTAACTGCATCATGGTATCAAAAGTTGGACTTTATTAATGACAACCAAATACATGTTATTCAAATAATGCCATGTTGTTAAGTTTTATATTCATCACACACACATAAAATACATTACATAAATGAACACTAACTTTTCTCCATTGCCCCAGGCAAACAAGGTCCCATCCTTACTAAAGGTATAGACTTTGCAATTTTTTCCAGATTCTCTGAAAATGACAAGAAAAAAAGTTTAAATTAATAAGCATTAATACTTTTCAAAAAATCTAATTACAAATCCATATTTTACTAATTTAATGACTATGAACCTACATAAATTTTAAAAGTAATTCCAAAATGCTTTTTGTCTACCAAAATACTTTCTCTCTTAAAATGCAGTGCCAACAACCACAGTAAAGTAAGTTGAAAGTTGACTTTATACAACAGAACAATGTTGAGGAAAAACATAGAGCCCTTTTGGGGGAATAACTGTGTGAAAACCCCAAAGTGTAAGTGAATGTGCAGGTTTCCAGCTGTCAGCCCCAACATTGAGAGGGCTTGCATCTCTGGGGAAGCGAGTTCCCAGTGTGGCTGAAACCAGTCAAGGGAAAGGCTAGATTGACAGAAACCCTTTTGCTGCTCACAGTGAGGCCTGGCTCCATCTGCTGCATGCTCTCTCCTTTCTACCCAGTCCCCACTAGCAAAAGCACTCTTGGTGCTCTCCGTCCCCTGCAGTCACGGTGTGGGTTTGCTTTCCCACCCACCCCTTCTGGGATGAACTCTGTGAGCAGGTCCCTGACACTGAAAGGCAACAGACCAATTACGCAGTGGAAGGGAGGAGAACAGCCTTTCTCCACTCCTTGCCCCAGAGGTTGTGAGAAGCTGCAGCGGTATATGTAAATGGACTAAGGTCAGACTACAAATTTTGTGCTTTACCCCACAGGGCTGAAGAATTTCAACATGGAGACTCTGTGAAGTATGCCCCAGACAACCTGCATAACAAAGCAAATGTGGATAGAATATCAAGTGGCTAACAAGTGCCCTGGATTTGAAAGACAAAAGACCTCCCACCAATTTTTTATGTGCAGAGACAGAAAGTATACCAACAGTAAGAGGATCATCACATTAAATAAATGTGAATACAAGATTCTGTACAAATCGGATAATTAGACTTGGCAATATTCTATCAAATGATCAACTTTTAAGTACTGTATGAAGATGGCTACTACTATAAGTACATCTTCCAGTGATAATGAGAACCCCAACAGAAATGTGCAGTGTGTAATGTCGATGTCTAAATTTGTCTATCTTAGATCATAACTTCATAGCTAGTAAATAATTGAATTATTAAATAACAACACACCAAAAACGGACCAGTACTCCACCCCCCCTTAAACCAGATACCTGGCATTAATTCATCTGAGCATGACATCTCTTTTCTACAATCACACAATAATGATAGCTCATACTCCATTTGTAGTTACCAAAACATTTTTTTCTCTCTCACATAAACAGCTATGACCAAGATGTGCACCATCCTATAATTGTGTAACTAATTTCTGAACCTTAAGGCAGAATTTTACAACCATTGTCATTAAATTCTGACCACATTTTGGCCTATTCCAGCCCAGGGAGCTCTATGTACATCTATTTTCTCTTGCAAAACCTTGATGATTACTTGCAAATTTATGTAACATAAAAATTGTAAACCATCGGTCTAAGCTATCATTTAAATTAATGATAACACTGAACGAACTCTGAACAAGATCTTGTGGCTTACCAACGCTCCTTCCCTCAATCTGAAATCAATTCATTAATCAGCTGACTTCACGGCTCTTAACCAACGTAAACTCTATCATTATGATTCAATGAAAAGATTTTCTCGTTTCTCAGATGCTTTGCTTAAATCATGTAGTTCTATTCTGATGTGTCTGGAATTTCTACTCAAAAAGGAAATGAGATAAGCTTGAAACGATTTGTTCTTAGCAACCTCATTTGACTCCAATAAAAAGCACCTTATTTTAATAACTATAAATTGTTCTTTTAAAATAACTCATTCTAGAATTGTGTTTAAGATTGAAGGCAAGCTTTCTAGATTATAGTATCCAGAATTCAATTATTTTCTTAATCTTGGCAATTGGGAAATTATTTATTTCTTTTTGGTACAATCTCTTAAATGAAGAATTTCAAATACATAAAAAAAAAGAGAAAAAATATAACCTACCTTTCACCAAACTTAAATAATTTAATTACTATTAATTTAATTTATCCCTTACTTTTTATATTTAATGTCAAATATTTTAAAGTAAAACCAGCTATTGTATCATATTATTCTATATTTCAGTATGCATCTCTAATTGATGAGGACAGTTTTTTAAAAACAATCACCACCACCCCACTTTACCTCATAAAATGAACTGTAACTCCTTACTATCATTTACTATTTAGTACCCAGTCCTTGGATATCTGGGTTTTTTAAAGCTCACCAGGTCATTCTAATGTTCAGCCAAATTTGAGAACCTCTCATCTCAAATCCTGATTAGAATTAGGATTTTTTTTTAACCTTCATAGAAGGCTAAGAACCATGTGGTTCCTATTGCAACTCCCCAGGAGACATGTAATGTCTCCTCGTTCTACTCTTAGTGACGGTGAGATGGTAGTGGACCCATTATGTGACTGTTCAGATTCACCTAACCCTTCCTTATCCCAGGTGTCAGCAGCTACTCAATGAAGAGACCTGGCCACCTCATCACCACCTTCCTTCTCCTATCACCACTGGTTGTCTCAGACTCTCCAGGAGTGAGGGCCACCATTTCAGGATAGCTTCCATTATGCCTACCGTAACAACAGGAAGAGGAGCTCTAGCACTTAAGATTCAACCCGAACCGACCAAAAGAACTGGTGGCAGATAAATTTCTTACCCTTCCTCTCCACAATAGATTGTTCCGAGGCACAGTGGTGATTCCACCTAGCCTCTCTGGAGACATTCTGCATGTCCAACTCACCTGGGGGCATTTTGTGAATCTGGGTCAGCTCAGCACCCCATATTAAATGTGCTTTCCCTTCCTCCTTGTCCCACTCCCCTTTTCCCCTCATACCTGGTGTCTTGGAACTGCACACCCCAATGAAGTGTAGCACAGAAGTTTTGACACAGACTCTTGTTTTCTACAGTAGTGCTTTTCAAATATTACATGTATACAAATCACCTGAGGATCTGGTTAAAACACAAATTCTGATTCAGTAAGCTGGGTAGGGCCTGAGATGTTAGTTTTGCACTGCCTCCAGATGATGCTGGTATGGCTGGTCCTTGGCCCATACTTCTGCAATACAGTTCTAGAGAACTGGGTCTAATAAAAAACTGGTCAATAGATTCAGGTGATGTCAGCCTCATTATGAAGTTCACCATCAACAGTTTCAGCATTCTCTTGATGATCATTTGCCTAGATCAGGGGTCCAGACTTGAAATATTAGCGTTACCTGGGAACTTATTAAAAAGTCCAGTTCTTGAGCCCCACCCCAGATCTAATAAATCAGAAAATCTGGGGAGGGAGCAGCAATTTGTTTTAACAAGCTCTTCAGATGATTCTGACGCATGCTAAAGTTTGAGGACCAATGCTGCATGACTTCTTTGAGACTGCAAATGGTGATCATCATTACTTCTGCATTTATTAACTGGAGTTCTTCTATAAGGCAGTTTTCCTCATCAACAATTTGATTACTGTGAATAACAGTTTGTAGAGGAAAGGCAAGATAAATACTTGATTCCTTCTCTTGACTTATCAGTTTTCAAAGCAATGAGCAAGAACCCCATCAAACCCCAATGCTGACCAGTAAGATTTGGCTGAAGGGAGATTTCTTTTTAGGAGTGTTTTTATATATCTTAATTCTTTTAGCCATAATTCTTAATGTTCAAACTGCCCCATCTCAGGTTGGTACAAACTACTTCAAGTTGACTTCTGTTGTCCTTTAACCAATCCCCAGTAGTCTTTTATAGATTTCTTGCTTTTTGGCACTAGATGTCTCTAGCTCAGCTAGTACATTTTCTGTCCTAGATCTAAAATCAGCCACTTCTCCAAGGAACTGGTTCCTTTTAGTGAAGAATTGTGTTTAGAGATCACACTCTGTGCAGAGGTATTCACTGCTAGCAGGTTATCATTGCTTCTAGACTTTCCAGCAGACAGAATTAGGGAATACAAATGCTTTTATGAAAAGAAATCATGAGTTCATATTGATATATGCAAGTCTACTCTTTCACTCTTATGCTGAAAAATCTTACTTTCTAATGATGTTAATTATTTGTTTTATCCTACAATAGATTTAAAATGACAATATAAATTTTCTGTTAACAATAAAACTGCTGAATGCATTTAAGAGTTTTGCAGGTAATCATTAGTTATGCCACCAATGTAAAATAAAGCTAGCTCCATTTGCTTGTTTTCAATATTTTTAAGGTTTATAACAATTACATGGTCCAGAGTCAAAATTATATATACCAAAGTTCATTCACAGACACATATGTCCCTTACATCCTGTAACTCTCTCTTCCCCTATAGGTAATTATTTTAATTAGTTTTTGGTTTACCCTTTATTTCTTTTAGGGAAAAAAATATCTATTATTTTCCTAGCAATATAATATATATATATGTATATTTAATTTTTTCACATTTCCTTCCTTTCTTACACCTTTTTCATTCTCTGATTTCATGAAGCTGACAGGCACTGGCTTGGCTATCACGTTTGCAGGTTTTTCCTTATTCCCTAAGATAAAATTCTTCTAAGCTAGAGGCTTGAACTCATTAGACTACTGTCTACACTTTTTCTTTTAAACATACTAAAGCTATTATTTTCAAATCTAAAGATCATTTTTTTATAGAGGATGTACCTTTTGTCTTTTGTTAATATATGTATGTCTCAAAAAACTAGCTTATTTTTTCTTTTTCTTTGTTCAGAATAGAACAATGACAAAAACAATTTAGGATGTATTGCATAATTCCCTATAATATCACTCAAGATAAAAACCATACCTTGGAAACACTGTGCTCTCTGTAAAATGTGGTGGTCCATTCACCATGTGCAGTCCTTCTGATCCTCGGACTAAAGAAACAAACGGAAAGAACCACCATTAGTTTGTTGATAAATACTCAATTATCACCAGTGTTTCAAAAACAAAAAGCTTTCAGTCAAAATATTAATGAAATCATTAAACACTTCATAGAACTATACATTAGCATTAAAAGGGCAAATTTTTCTTACCCTAGTGCATTCATCATGTAACTGCTGAGAAATAAATAAGTAATGCAATACACTGAGTGTCTGTGTCTCCCCGAAACCCTCATGTTGAAATTCAAATCCCACTTTCCTCCCAATGTCTGGTGGTATTTGGAGGTGGGACCTTTGGAAATAAGTAGATCATGAAGGTAGAGCCCTCATGAATGGGACTGGTACCCTTATAAGAAGAGCTAGCTAGCCAGCACTCTCTCAGCCATATGGGGATACAATAACAAGTTGGTAGTCTGCCACCCAGAAGTGCCCTCACCAGAACCAAGCATGCTGGCTCAGATGTCCAGCCTCTAAAACTGAAGCAAATTTCTGTTGTTTAAATTTACTCAGCTGTGGTCTTTGTTATAGAGCTTAAACTAAGACAGGTAATATCACTCTTATGTCTTCTCCTATAAAACATATTCATTTAGTTTCTAAAGAGACTACTTCAATCCATTTTAATGTAATTTACAAGAAATCTGTGCATGTACACTCAAATACAACATTCATACTATTATATTCCTTCATTCAAAGGGAAAAAAGTGATCTTAGTATTAAGTTTTCACATTATTTTCTAATCTCATTTTCAAAATGTATGGATGTTGGAAACAGAAGCTGAGTCTAAGTTCAATCTTTTGGTAGCCACTTACTGTCTCAAGTAACTTTTATAAATAAAAACTCAAAATTTTAACTGTCCCCAGTAAAAGGCAGTTACAGTAGAAAGGACTTGAACTCAAAGGTGGATTTTGGTTTGGATGTGGCTGTGGAACCTTGGATCTGTCACCACCTGTGTGAATCTGTGCCCTAATATGCAAAATAGAACTACTAGAACACAGGGTGGCTGTGTGCTCTATGTAAAATAACAATATGAAAATACTGCCTATATTCAAAGTTCTTAAAAACATAAGGCATTACTAATATATTTAGTTTCTCAAACTATGAGAGCCAGTGGAATAAGACACATTCATTTATTAAGTCCCCAATGATAGATAATCAAATTCTAAAAAATTAAGTGTGAATAAAATAAAGTTCAAGATTAAATAGGCAAAAATATCTGTAGAACTAGATTACACTTTTTTAAATGGCTGTGTTATAAGCTTCTAAAGAGAAACCAAATAAATTGGCTCATTCATTCAACAAATGTTTACTGAGGAAAAGCCTCCCAGACCCTATGCTGAATATTGGAGATACAACAGGGAGGAATATCAGCCTTGTCCCTGACCTCATTAAGGAAAGATATGGAGCTAGAGAGTGAATAATCAGTTTTGATTTAAAAATGGAAGGCTGGGGAAGGTATCCTTGAGAACATGATTTTTGTGCAAAATCTAAAGGCTGAATCGCAGTTAACAAGCAAGGAGACACTAACAAGTGCAAAACCTCCATGGCAAGAGATAATGGAACATTAGAAGGATGGAAAGAAGGCCTGCATGACTGTAAGGAGATTGAGCTGGAGAAGAAAGCACGCTCAAACCAAGCAGGATCTTGGGGCCTAGGTTAGGCAATGTTGGCCTGTGGCCTAAGAATAGAGGGAAACTACAAAGTTTTAAAAAAAGACTTGCATTTTGAAAAGGTCAATCTGGTACAGTATAGAGAATGAACAGGAAGAGAGTAAGACTGGACAAGAAGAGACCATTTAAGAAGGCTCTGCAGTAGTCCCACAGGAGAGACTATGGAAACTTGGACTACGATGGGGCAGTGGAAATGAAAAGTAGAAAATGAGTGTTCAAGGTTTAGGATAAAACTGACAGGACTGGTGGTGAGTTACTCTTATTACCTAGAATTCTTGCTAGCACGATGGTCTAGGCGCTGAAGAGAAGAAAATGTCTTACTAGGCCCACGGTACAATAATATCTGCCTCCTTATCTGCAAGCTATTCACAAATCCTCCACTTCTCTTGGTTACTGGGAAACAGCAAAGTTGGTAGATAGGGGCCATTCTTGGCTCCAACTCTGATCCCTATTTTTTTCTCTTCTCAAGAGACAGCTCTCAGAACACTGATTTTCTACCTGAGAATTAACTAGCTCAATTTTCAGATGTTAAAAGTAATATGATTTACAGTCCAAGATAAATAATTCAAAGTTAGAACGAAGAACCATTGATGAACAAGATAACCACACCCTCATGGAGCTTCTATTCTAGTGGAGAGATGGAAAATAAGTAAACATAATTGAATGAATTTTTTTCAAGTATACAACCATATACCATGTTTCCTTTGAGCTGCTGAACTACTGTGGGTAGTTTGCACTTGAATAGAATGGAGCCTAGAAAAATTTTCTGCATACATCAAAATCTAAACTTCTTACGCCATAGCTGACAAGGCTCTATGTGCTAGGCCTTAGGGATTTAAAACATAAACCCATTACAGCACTTAAGATAATGATTTAAAAGCAGCTCAGTCTACTGCTATACCTTGAACGAAACACTCAAGGTATTTACTCTAAAAATCTCTGATGACATTTACAAACATTTTCAGCCAGAAAGTGTATATATTTTTTCTGAATATATATGAATGGGATTAGTGCCCTTATAAGAGGCCCCAGACAGATCTCTCATATATATATATGTATTGTGTGTATATATATGTATATACATGTATATACATTTTTCCCCGACAGTAAATGTTTCCTTAGAAGATTTTAAAAATATGAAGCTTAATTCTTTAGCATCAAAATTTTTAATCTCCTCTCAGCCTTTCACTAAGATTAAGTGTAGCATCAAAATTCTCTTACTACACCAGCAAAATAGTGTTTATTTCTCAAATTGGCCATCTGCTGCAATCTCAGGTATGAAATATTATGATTTAGAAAAGAATATGTCATTCTTAATACAATAATTAAGGTTTTAACATTTGCTTGAGGGATTAATAAAAAATGAGTTTCCCAAACTAGTGGCCCTCTCTACTTTGATTCTAGGTTACATAAAATTTTGTCAGCCTAATTAAGTCCTCTCCCACAAGCTGCAGTGGCAATTTAACACATTAAGAGCTCTCTTTCAGAATTCACATAGAGGCCTAGGAAAAAAAATTTGCATATCATCAGTGTAGTCCCAATGAACCTGCTGTGAAATTAGACAATGTGCCACATGATGATACAATCAAACCATGTTCTACTGCCTTAACCCCTGGCCCCAAGAACATGTACCTGGGTGCTTGGCAAAAAAAGAAAAAGAAAAATGCTTCCTCTAGCTCATCTCAGCTTCTTGTGTTCTCATGACACTTGAAACTACAGAGACCTTAGTCCTCTATATTTGTTAACTTTGCTGTTATCACTGACCACAATGCTTACTTGGGGAAAATTTAAAGTTTTTGTACATTATACTAAAATGTAGCTGTACCTCAGAAGGTAGCCTTCTGACTACAGCAGCAAAAACTTTCAGGGTATTCAGGGCAATAGTACAAGGTTTTTCTTTTCTAAAATTTCTATTTCATACCTACATCCTAAACTGAAATAGATGGAAGACACCAAAGGAGTTGCTAGGTTGAATGCTTGTCTACCCCCCAACCCCCACACATACGAATTCATATATTGGAACTTAATCCCTAAGGTATTGGTGTTTGAAGGTGGGGCCGTTGGGACGTAATTAGGTCATGAGGATGGACCCCTTATGGATGGGATAGTGTCCTTGGAAAAGACACCTCAGAGATAAATCCCTTGCTCCTTCTGCTATGTGGGGGTGCAGTGGAGGTTGTCTCTCTGAATCAGGAGGCAGGCAGTCTTCCAGTGCCATGATCTGTGTCCTCTAGCCTCCAGGACTGTGAGAAGTCAATTTTAGTTGTTTATAAACCACCCAGTCTATGGTAATTTTGTTACAGGAGTCCAGATGGACTAAGACAAGAGTGGGGGTAAGGGGGAAACACACCCTTTTCATGCAGATTATTAACCCAAAATCTTAGAAGGCAACACTTGACAGAAAAGCCAGTGTGGAAAGCTTTAAGTCTTTCCTGCTCAGGTGGCATTCAGCATTACATGGTTTTCAATTCCTGATTTTAGGATGTTTCTGGAGAAACAAAAATGTTAAGTCAAACTAATAAACTACTTTTCAACATGCACACATTCACATTCTGAATAACAGAACACTTTTAAAACAAAAATCCAAAGGTTACAGAACCTATAATTCCATTTATATCACACTTCTGAAATGACAAAATTATCATGATAAAGGACACATCAGTGGTTGCCAAAGGTTAGAGCTGAAACGAGGGGTCTGGCTAAGGGTAACATCTCCGTTGTGGTGATGGAGCAGTTTTATATTCTGACAGTGGTAGTTACATGAATTTACATGTGATAAAATTCCTTAATACCATATACACACACACACAAAGTGGTGAAATCCAAATAAGGACTGTAGCTTAGTAAATACAACTATACCCATGTCAGTGTCCTGGTCTTGATAATGTACTATAATTATATAAGATAATATCAGAGGGGAAAGCCATGTGAAGGGTACATGGGAAGTTTCTTTGTCTTTCTTTCCTTTTTTGCCTCTTAGCTACTTGACTTTATTTTTACTTTAACTTATTTTATTGAAGTATTGTTGATCAAGGCAACTCTACTGTTTTTGCAACTTCTTTTAAGTCTTAAATTATATCAAATTAAAATAATTTTTTTAAAAAGCCCATCATTGGAGCTGGAGAGTATTATGCTCAGTGAAATAAGCCAAGCGGAGAAAGAGAAATACCAAATGATTTCACTCATCTGAGGAGTATAAGAACAAAGGAAAAACTGAAGGAACAAAACAGCAGCGGAATTACAGAATCCAAAAATGGACTAACAGGTACCAAAGGTAAAGGAACTGGGGAGGATGGGTGGGCAGGGAGGGATAAGGGGTGGGGGAGAAGAAAGGGGATATTAAGATTAGCATGCATGAGGGGGGAAGGAGAAAGGGGAGGGAGGGCTGTACAACACAGAGAGAACAAGTAGTGATTCTACAACATTTTGCTATGCTGATGAACATGACTGTAATGTGGTTTTTAGGGGGGACTTGGTATAGGGGAGAGCATAGTAAACAGTATTCTTCATGTAAGTGTAGATTTAAGATTTAAAAAAAAAAGAAAGAAAGAAAGAAAGAAAAGGGGGATTACTCCTTGATAGGATAAAACTTTTGGTAAATCAAAGATTAACGCATGCTTTAAATTTCCTTAATTTTGATCACTTAGAGGGTGTCAGATGATCGGCTATGGAGGTACTCTTTCCTGATAATAGTCCTTTCTCTTAATAAAAAAATAAAATATTAAAAAAAAAAAAAGCAGTTCCTGTGTGCTGACCTCCAATGAGTTCTACACAGTGGTATACAGGGCATGTCAAAGTGTGGGCAAAGGGTCTGTTTATTTCTATGCAGAAGATCAAGGCCTAGCTTGGATACCCAGAAAATGAACTAAGATACGATATGAGGAGGAGCTTCCGGCATCAGCACTCTCTGGAGGACTAGTGCCGGGGGATGATCAACAAAAAGCCTCCACAGGGATCCGGGCGATGCTGCGGTTGTGGCTGCGTCCATCCCACCATTTCCTGGACTTGCCACTGGAATGAGGAGGGAGATGTCTAGGCTGGCATGTGCATACAGTGAGACAACGAATTGAGTGGATCTGTACTGTTGGAACTCAAACCAGGAGTTGGGAGGGGTGCAAGTTGTAGCGCTCCAAAATCTTACGACCATAGACTATCTACGGTTAAAAGAACATATGGGATATGAACAGATCCCAGAAATGGGTTGCTTTAATTTGTCTGATTTCTCTCAGACTGTTCAAGTACAGTTGGACAATATCCATCATATCATAGACAAATTCTCACAAATGCCTAGGGTGCCTAACTGGTTTTCTTGGCTTCACTGGAGATGGCTGGTAATTATAGATTTGCTTAGTTTATATCGTATTCGTATTATGTTAATATGTGTGCACAAGTTAGTTAGTTAGTTTAAAACCTATACATGCTTAAGGTACTCTACAAGAAGATATGTCAATGAAATAATCAATCCTCCCATGTTTTCTTCCATATGCTACCTCTATAGCTTTTCTTCTTCCTTCCTAATTACAACCCTTAAATAGAATTCATGCCTCATATCGAATTTACCGAGCATCATAATTCCTCCAGGTGGTATAGATACCTCGAGACAAGTGCTGGGCATAGAAGCCACAGGGCATAAATCTGCAAAGAAGTAAAAAGCTAACCTTTTCAAACAATATGGCTTCTCTCGCACTTACCAACTTTACATCTCCCTGTATGGCCCCAGAAGATGACTGGTTAGCCAGAGACGGGTAAGATTCCTCAAGGGAGGAACAACCTAAGACATGCACAGTCGCAGGGGGGCCATCAGGTGAGAAATTGGGGATCAACAGTGGTGAGGCTTATAACCTCACCCTCCCTGTTTTGAGAGAAATCTTCTGCATCTGTGGATGTTTTAATGCCCTTGTCTAGCTTGGATTAACACATAGTCTACAGGCACACACCTGATCATCTACAATTGCTCTCTTACAACACTAAACTATGTTTTCTACCTTTATCTTGCATCTACCTACCACTTCAGCATTTTATTAATTATAATAAAGGGAGAAATGTGGGATCCACATATAAATCAAGTATAAAAATCAAACGAATATTCATATTTGACCTGATGGTTCACAATTCATAATGCGTGATCAAAACCGAAAGTTTCTGTGATGAATGCCCTTGTACTGTTCACCATGTAAGAACTTATTCACTATGTAAGAATTTGTTCACCATGTAAGACTTGTTCGTCATGCTTCAGAAGATTGGAGACTGACGAGAATTAGGCTTGAGATGGATTAATGATTGTGCATTGAGCATTGACCCCCCTATACAGAATTTTATTGTTATTAACAACCATTTTATCAATAAATATGAGAGATGCCCTCTCAAAAAAAAAAAAAAAAGCCCATCATTTTTGGTAATGCTTTGTTCACAACATGGCAAGAAATGAAAACAATTAAGTTTTTCAACACTTCTCAAGAATTACTTAACACTGTACAAAAGTGTCAAATTAAAATAAAAAAATTGTATAGACCAAGATTTTTGTACTATGGTAAAAACATATTCCATGAGACAAAAAGTACACATCAAGCAACTTTAAAGACTGATGATACTGTTGGACCCCGTTAAATCAGACAACCTCCTTTGTATATGATGTATTTTTATAGGTATGTCTATTTTAGGGAAATTAATTATCAATTGAATTCATTATAAAATTATATTGAGTCATTACAGTTTTGTTGATACATACAAATGACTTTTTAAAAGAAATATGTTATTTCACACCTTCCTACATAGGAGCAAAACTATGAGAAAGTGCCATTAAGACATTCTGGGACCACTAAGATACTTTACTGAAGTTAATCAGTTTCAGCAACTTCTTATACAAATCTGAGTAAATGGATAAACAGTTTACTAGAAGCACAAAATCAGGACCATTATATTACACTGTACTACAATAAAAAGCAAAAATAATATAGACTCAAAACAAACTCTTTTCAGTAATGGAAACAATTTTTTCTACATAAGACCTTCCAATGAGGAATCAATTTAATTAGAAGTGACTGAATATGAAACAGTGAAATAGAATGTGGAGATAATATTATCAAGTATTCAGACTTGATGGTTCCTTGTTTTTAATGATTCTCTCCTTTGATTACAGGAGATCTAGAAATACCATCTACTAGAAAGAAAAATCTAGAATGCAAACAGGTCTTTTCATTAAAGCAAAAAAATTAATGGAGTTTCCAAAAGAATAACTGTTTAGAAAAAGTAATTACATTAAATATTGTGCCTAACCATCTTTTAAAACTTACTAGCCCTTCTAGGTATGCATATATCATTTAATGCTTTAGGTCTGAGTTATTATGAGAAAACTACTGGGCTTACAACCAAGGGTCCTATGCCTAGTACATAGTAATCATTAAGATACTTTTTTCCACTGAAGTACATTATCAATTGAGGAAAATGATTCAATTTTGAATAATCTCAGTGGTCTCAACTAGATAAGCTGATTAAGCAATATGGGTTTTATGTAAGGGCCGCTGTATTTTACATGCCTGGCACCCAGGCCCACTTTGTTTGGAGACTAATATCCCTTGGGTGTGAGAGTATAATTTGGTCCTGGTGATCTAACTAAAAATTGACTAATTCAGGACGAGCAAGAGCCAAGCCCACAACAGCAGCTTTGAGACAAAAACATGCTCTTTTCTCTGTGGCTGATATAAACCTGGAATTCTCATGTAGAATGTTAGCCTGGATGAATTTAAATGAGAAGAAAGCAAAAGCCTAGGGATGATGAAAAACATTTGGGAGTCATGTGAGTACCTGGATGTAGCAGTATTGAAGCTTTAAAGTTACATGAGTTCTAAGAAAATTCCTTTTTCACCTGCTTTGGCTTTTTGTTGTTTTCAATTAAAAGTTATGAGTAATAAAATTTATTGGATATTCAAAAGAAAAGAAATAACAAGTGTTGGCGAGGATATGCAGAAACAAGAACACTTCTACACTGCTGGTGGGAATGTAAATTGGTAAAATCACTGTGGAAAGCAGGATGGAGGTTCCTCAAAAAAATAAAAAAAGTAACATTTGATCCAGTAATTACACTTCTAGGAATTTACCTGAAGAAAACAAAATCCCTGATTTAAAAAGATATATTATGCACCCCTAGGTTTACTGCCATCAATAGATCATATATAGATGAATGGATAAAGAAGATGTGGTACATATACACAACTGAATATTATTCAGCAATTGAAAAAATCCTGCCATTTGTAACAACATGGTTGGATCTAGAGGGTATTATGCTCAGTGAAATAAGCCAGGTGAAGAAAGACAAACACCATGATTTCACTTATTTGTGGAATCTAAAAACAAAGCAAAACAGAATGAACAAAACAGCAGTAGACTCATAGACACAGAGAAGTGACTACTGGTTACCATGGGGTAGGAAGGGTGAGTGGGTAAAGGAGCACAAAAATCCTCAATCCATTATATAAGTTAGTCATGGGGAGAGTAGTACAACATGGAGAATATAGCCAATGATTCTGTAACATCTATGTTGACAGATAGTAACTGTGCTAGTGGGGGTGAGGATTTAATAATATGGGTAACTGTTAAACCACTGTGTTGTATATTTGAAACCAATGTAAGATTGTATATCAATGACACTTTAATAAAAAAAAAAATTTACTGGATGTCTCCAAATTATTTCAACTCCCAAATTCCATGAGTCTAAGTTAAAAAAAATATTTTAGAAATAACTGAATCTATTGTTGATTAAAATACCTATGCCAAGAATGTTTAAAAGATTAATCAGTTTAAAAAATTAACCATTTACTGAAAGAAAAATGGGCCACAGAGTTAAATGAATGAATATAATCCTGACTCTGCCAATTTGCAACATGAATCTGACCACTTAGTCTCCCTGGGCCTTTATGAATGTGAGAATACAAGGAGTAGAGAAGAAAACCTCTAAGCTCTTACAAAGTCCTTG